>NC_057795.1:648594336-648805643 GCF_018294505.1 Triticum aestivum | reverse complement strand
AACCACCCCTCCATGGGCACCCCTCCACCGTCTACTGTTCATCCAGCCCTCCACCACACCACGGGGTCCTGTTCAACCACCCCTCCACGGGCACCCCTCCACCGTCTACTATTCATCCAGCCCTCCACACCACGGGGTCCTGTTCATCCAAAGGCAACGCCACCGCTCACTGTTCATCCAAACACCCCCCCCCCCGCAATGCTCACTGTTCATCCAAACGATCGACTTCAGTTAGCAGCAGTAGCGAAGGAATCGCTCCATCGGGTTCAGTTAACAGCCATCGATCGATCGCTCGGGTTCAGTAACGCGTAGCCTGTAGTGCAATCGCTCGGGTTCAGTTAGAGCCAACGCCTCGCACACACGCGTACGTGTACGAGAGAAACGTGCATCGCTCGGCCCCGACCTCCCACCGTAACCGGCAACTCCCCGAAATTTTCCTCCCCCTCGCTTCTACTACAGTTTTTTCCGTCATGGACGGCCCAAAGAATGTCATGCAACTGCATCTCCGGCCCGCCCAGGACGAAAAGCCCATTTTTTGTAATGATTTTTTGTCATAGAAGTAGGAGCCCACCACATCTATGATGATACTGGGTTTTGTCACAATTATCGTCATAGAAGTGTCATATGTATGACATAATTTTTTTTGTTTGGCCCAAAATGTCATGAATGTGTCTTTTTTTGTTGTGATGGGAGGTGCGCAAGGAGAAGGAGGCTGAGGATAAGGCGCGGGCTGACCCGTAGGCCGGGGCGGCAGCATAGGCTGAGTCCCTGGCCGCGGCGGAGGCCGAGGACGAGGCGGCACGGAAGACCCAGGCGGAGGCGGAGGCAGAGGTGGCAAGGAGGGCCCAGGAGGACCCGGCTGGTGGCGGCGTCTCGAATACCATTCCCCTCAACCGACCGGATGTGGAGGCGGCGCACAACCAGACGCCGCCTGGAGCGACCAGAGCTGAACAGTCGATGCCAGAGGTGCAGGTCCCTAACACCGTTGTTCCTGAGGTGGAGGGAAACCAGCGCGAGCTGGCTGCCGGTGGGTGAGGAGGCGGCGAACCCATCCGGCCGGAGGTTCCACCAGCTGGCTCAGGCCATCCGGTAGGTCGGGCCTTGATGGTGCGTGTTCCCACGCGCCGTCGCACAGTACGGGCAGCATCCGAGCCCAGACAGCAGGTGGACGCCGCGTCCTCGAGCTCGCGGAGGGCCGGTGCCGGGGCTACCATCGTTGTCTCCTCGGTCCGGGTGGTGGAAGCCGACCCCGCCGCCTTGAACTTGGCGGTGCGGGAGATGGAGGACCGGTTCCTTGCCTAGCACGCCTCCATCCTGAAGGCGAGGGACGATACGATGGCGACGCGGACGGCCGTCGGGGTATGTATTTCTCCTCTTTTGATTATTCTTCTTGTAGTTTTCCATGGGGGCGTGCCAGCGCACCCACTAGGTGTAGCCCCCGAGTTCCGAGCCGGCTGCTGAGCAGGCGGGTTGGAACTCCAAGGAGCTTTGTTCTTTTGTTGACATGCTTGTGATTGTTGCAGGACCTCCACAACATGCGGGTGGCCGCGTACAACGGGCAAAAGCAGACGCTCACCGCCCGGACTTCCGAGCTGGCTCAGAGCCGAAGTAAGTATGCCATCCTTCAGTGGGGGTGCACCAGCGCACCCACTCGGTGTAGCCCCCGAGATTCAGGCCGACTGCTGAGCAGTCGGGCCGGATCTTCTCCGGTAGCTTGTTTTAGTTTCTATTGAAGTAGATAGCTGACATCGCCTGCTTGTTTTTATCTTTGCAGCGGCCAACGCCCAGCTGGTCCAGCGTGTGGCCGACCTTGAGGGCCAACTCCAGGCCATGAGGCAGGAGCGCGACTAGGTGGCTTCTAAGCGCGACCGGATGGAGAAAGAGCTGGCAGAGCAGGCCCTGTGGCACATGGGGCAGGTCCAAAAGCTGGAGGCAGATGAGGCGGCGCTCAACGCCGAGTTCGAGACTGAGCGCTCGAGCTGGCTTGAGAGGGAGAGGCTCCTTGATGACGACTATGGCGTGATCGAGGACATGCTCGATGGTGAGCTCTTTTTTCTTTTGTTCCGACTTCTTTTCGTCGACTACTGTCGGGGGTCGCTGAGGGAGTCCCGGACTAGGGGATGTCCGGATAGCCAAACTACCATCATCGGCCGGACTCCAAGACTATGAAGATACAAGATTGAATACTTCGTCCCATGTCCGGATGGGACTTTCCTTGGCGTGGAAGGCAAGCTTGGCGATACGGATATGTAGATCTCCTACCATTGTAACCGACTCTGTGTAACCCTAGCCCTCTCCGGTGTCTATATAAACCGGATGGCTTTAGTCCATAGGACGAACAACAATCATACCATAGGCTAGCTTCTAGGGTTTAGCCTCCTTAATCTCGTGGTAGATCTACTCTTGTAACCCACATCATCAATATTAATCAAGCAGGACGTAGGGTTTTACCTCCATCAAGAGGGCCCGAACCTGGGTAAAAACATCGTGTCCCTCATCTCCTGTTACCATCTGCCTAGACGCACAGTTCGGGACCCCCTACCCGAGATCCGCCGGTTTTGACACCGACATTGGTGCTTTCATTGAGAGTTCCTCTGTGTCGTCACCGATAGGCTCGATGGCTTCTTCGATCATCAACGACGATGCAGTCCAGGGTGAGACCTTCCTCCCCGGACAGATCTTCGTATTTGGCGGCTTCGCACTACGGGCCAATTTGCTTGGCCAGCTAGAGTAGATCGAAGGCTACGCCCCTGGCCGTCAGGTCAGATTTGGAAGTTTGAACTTCACGGCTGACATCCGCGGGGACTTGATCCTCGACGGATTCGAGCCACAGCCGAGCGTGCCATACTATCACGATGGGCACGATTTAGCTCTGCAGCCGGACAGTACCCTAGAGGCCGCACTCGAACCCGCTCCGATCTTCGACACGGAGCCGGCTGCGCAGACCAAGGATGGATGGCTGGACACCACCTCGGGGGCTGCAACCTCTACGGCGATAGAGCCGAACACCGATCTTGTCCCCCATGAAGCTCGTGACTCCAAGGTGCCGGACTCCTTGCCGGACTCCGGACCTCCCGCGCCCCCTCCAGTCGAATCTGATTGGGCGCCGATCATGGAGTTCACCGCGGCGGACATCTTTCAACACTCACCTTTTGGCGACATCTTGAGTTTGCTAAAGTACCTCTCGTTATCAGGAGAGGCCTGGCGCGACTGCGGCCAGGACGGTTGGGATGCGGATGACGAAGAAATTCAGAGCCCACCCACCACCCACTTGGTAGCCACTGTCGACGACCTAACCGACATGCTAGATTACGACTCTGAGGACATCGACGGTATGGACGACGATGCCGGAGACGACCAAGAACCAGCGCCCACCGGGCACTGGAAAGCCACCTCTTCATACGACATATACATGGTGGATATCCCAAAAGATGGGAACGGCAAAGGAATAGCGGAGGATGACCCCTCCAAGAAACAGCCCAAGCACCGGCGTCAGTGGCGCCGCTCTAAATCCCTCCATAGCAAGAATGAGGATTCCGGCACCGGAGACAATAATACAGCGGATAGCGCCAAAGACAACCCACTCCAGCAAGATCCAGCACAGGAGGAGGGGGACGCCAGCCCTCATGAGAGAGCGGCCGAAGAAGAGGTAGAGGACTATATGCCTCCCTCCGGAGACGAGGCAAGCCTCGACAACGACGAATTCGTTGTGCCTGAGGATCCCGTCGAACAGGAGCGTTTCAAACGCAGGCTTATGGCCACGACAAACAGCCTCAAGAAAAAGCAGCAGCAGCTTAGAGCTGATCAAGATCTGCTAGCCGACAGATGGACCAAAGTCCTCGCGGCCGAAGAGCATGAACTCGAACGCCCCTCCAAAAGCTACCCCAAACGTAAGCTGCTCCCCCGATTAGAGGTGGAGGCATATGATCCCGCTTCACCAGGAGACAATACGGCTGATCGACCACCCCGTGGTCACGACAGAGAGGCCTCAAGGCCCTTCACTAGACCCGTACCCCGGCATCGCTCGAAAAGCACAAGGCCACAGGGGAACACTCCGGACCTGCGCGACATATTGGAGGATAAGGCAAGACAATCAAGATCGATCTATGGATCACGTGGGCGCCCCACGATACGTGACGATCACCGTCACCCCGGACACAGTAAGTCCGGCCGGGCCGAACACAACAGACAAAGCTCTTTTGAGCTCCGTCGCGATATCGCCCAGTACAGAGGCGCCGCACACCCACTGTGCTTCACAGATGAGGTAATGGATCATCAAATCCCAGAAGGGTTTAAACCCGTCAATATTGAATCTTATGATGGCACAACAGACCCCGCGGTCTGGATCGAGGACTATCTCCTCCACATCCACATGGCCCGCAGAGACGATCTCCACGCCATCAAATATCTCCCACTCAAACTTAAAGGACCAGCCCGACACTGGCTTAACAGCTTGCCAGCAGAGTCAATCGGGAGTTGGGAGGACCTGGAAGCCGCATTCCTCGATAACTTCCAAGGCACGTATGTGCGACCACCAGATGCAGATGACCTAAGCCACATAATTCAGCAGCCAGACGAATCGGCCAGACAATTCTGGACACGGTTCTTAACCAAGAAAAACCAAATCGTCGACTGTCCGGATGCCGAGGCCCTCGTGGCCTTCAAGCATAACATCCGCGACGAGTGGCTTGCCCGACACCTGGGACAGGAAAAGCCGAAATCCATGGCAGCCCTTACATCACTCATGACCCGCTTCTGTGC
Organism: Triticum aestivum; assembly: GCF_018294505.1. NCBI lineage: Eukaryota > Viridiplantae > Streptophyta > Magnoliopsida > Poales > Poaceae > Triticum > Triticum aestivum. The sequence continues at coordinate 648,800,882 of NC_057795.1, read as the reverse complement.
GGGTGAGGACAGCTGGCTAGCACGCAGCAACAACCTCAATAAAAATGCTGGCAGTCCGGATATCAAGGACCATAGTGGCAGGTCGCGTCGCAATAAAAACAAACGCCGCATTAACGGCGTTAATAGTGAGGATACGGCAGTCAATGCCAGATTCAGAGGCTCTAAACCCGGTCAACGAAAAAAGCCATTCAAAAGAACAACTCAGGGTCCGTCCAATTTGGACCGAATTCTCGACCGCTTGTGCCAGATACATGGCACCCCTGAAAAGCCAGCTCACCACACCAATAGCGACTGTTGGGTGTTCAAGCAGGCAGGCAAGTTAATTGCCGAAAACAGAGACAAGGGGCTACATAGCAACGACGAGAAAGAGACCCGACCGCCGAACAATAGAGGACAGAAGGGTTTCCCCCCACAGGTGCGGACGGTGAACATGATATATGCCACGCACATACCCTAAAAGGGAGCGGAAGCGTGCACTCATGGACATATACGCGATGGAGCCAGTTGCCCCGAAGTTCAATCCATGGTCCTCTTGCCCGATCACCTTTGACCGAAGGGACCACCCCACCAGCATTCGCCATGGTGGGTTCGCCGCATTGGTTCTAGACCCAATCGTCGATGGATTTCATCTCACCAGAGTCCTGATGGACGGCGCCCGCAGCCTAAACCTGCTTTATCAGGACACGGTGCGCAAAATGGGCATAGACCCCTCAAGGATTAAACCTACCAAGACGACCTTTAAAGGCGTCATACCAGGTGTAGAAGCCAATTGTACAGGCTCAGTTACACTGGAAGTGGTCTTCGGATCCCCGGATAACTTCCGAAGCGAGGAGTTAATCTTCGACATAGTCCCGTTCCGCAGCGGCTATCATGCCTTGCTCGGACGTACCGCGTTCGCAAAGTTCAATGCAGTGCCGCACTACGCATACCTCAAGCTCAAGATGCCAGGCCCTAGAGGAGTCATCACGGTCAACGGAAACACTGAACGCTCCCTCCGAACGGAGGAACATACAGCGGCTCTTGCGGCAGAAATACAAAGCAGCCTTTTAAGGCAATTCTCGAGTCCGGCTGCTAAGCGGCCGGACACAGCTAAGCGTGCCCGGAGTAACCTACAACACAACCGCCTGGCACGTTCCGAGCACGCGTAGCAGTGCGGCCCGAACCCCAGCCCCTGTAAAACATTAAGACAGACCCTTCGTGTACTCCATTACGCTCTGAAGATACCATGGGCATGGGGCAAGGGGCTCGACCACGATAAGCCCAGACTGCGGCTCAACCGCACCAGGGGCTCTTAAGTGTGTCGTTTCTTTTTCTTTTCCTTTTACTTTTTACCTACAGGACTCCGTTCGTCAGAGGCCCTGTCCGGCAGCAGACATGCCGAACCCACGATGCAACAGCCAGGGAAGGAGAAAGGCTACAACGAAAACCCAGGTGGTCTCCATCATGAGCATTAAATCTGTTTTATGCATTATTCCGTAGCCTACCCCTGGAGGGGGACATGTTAAACAGTCCCATCCCTTGCTTACCGCACCACTTGTATCGTCCTGCACTTACAGCAGTTTTTATTGAATAAAGCAATGCAACACATTTTTGCTTCTAATTGCATTTCTTTCTTACACATATGTTCATCTATGACATGTTGCATCCGTACGTTTTGGTACGGCTAAATACATCAGGGGCTTATGTTTCCCGCGTTATGGTGTGTTAAGTCCGAACACTTTCACAAGTGCGGCACCCCGAACTTATAGCATTATATGCATCGGCTCCGAATCATGTTCTTGGGTCAATAGTTGGGTTTGCCCGGCTCCCATGTTTTGGTACCTTACGTTTCGTTTTATCGGCTAAGGTAGCACTGGGAGAACCACCGCGATTGCGCCCCAGTTGAGCTGGGTTAATGCCTCAGTGGAGAAAGCTAAAACTGACTGTCATGATGAGACGAGAGCTGGTCGCTGTTCGAGAGGTTCTTTGTGAGTCCCTAAAGACTTATGCCGCTTCGAGCGAGGAGCCGGATTCTGTTCGGCCAAGGCGTGGATAGCGCCCCAAATTCGGCCTTCCAAAAACTAGGGGCTTCGCGGAAATTTAAAATTATAGAATTCTATGGCTAAGTGAGAGTGTTCAAGCATTATAAGTCCGGTTGCCTTGTTCGTTGTGTTGAGCGCCTCCCTAGATGGACCCAAAAATGGGAACAAGAGCACTCGAGTTTATCCCGAACACCCCAGCACTCGTGGCATGGGGGCTGAAGCCGACGACTTGCCATCTCTCAGATTTGATAAACAGCCGCACAGAAGTTAATATTTTAAATTAACAAGCGTTGCTTAGCGCATATGAACCAAGTTTTCAGCACACAGGATAACAAAATGCGAGTCTACTCAAATATTACATCTTTGGAGCACTCACCCGCAATAGTGCGGGCGCCCTTCAGCACACTCTTATAATACATCTCGGGCGTACGATACTCCTTGCCCTCTAGTGGTGGGTCCGTCACAAGCTTCTGGGCATCCATCTTGCCCCAGTGCACCTTTGCGCGGGCAAGGGCCTGACGGGCACCTTCAATACAGGCGGAGTGCTTGATGACTTCAATCCACGGGCACACATCCACCAGCCGCCGCACCAGGCCGAAGTAGCTCCCAGGCATGTCCTCCTTAGGCCACAGCCGAACTATGAGGCCCTTCATGGCCTGTTCGGCTGCCTTGTGGAGCTCGACCAGCTGCTTCAGCTGGTCGCTAAGGGGCACCGGATGTTCGGCCTCAGCATACTAAGACCAGAAGACCTTCTCCGTCGAGCTCCCCTCCTCGGCCCGGTAGAATGCGGCAGCATCGGACACGCTGCGAGGAAGATCTGCGAACGCTCCTGGAGAGCTCCGAATTCAGGTAAGCGACAGGTAATTAACACTCACATGCTTACTTTGCATGAAAAATGCCTTACCCGCTGCTATTTTCTTTACCGCCTCGATCTCCTGGAGGGCCTTGTAGGCTTCGGCCTTAGCGGCTTTGGCACTCTCAAGAGCCGTTGCAAACTCAGACTCTCGAGTCTTCGAGTCACGCTCTAGGCTCTCATGTTTCCTCACGAGATCCTGGAGCTCTTGCTGCACCTCCGCCACCCGCGCCTCCTGTTTCTCTCGCTCGGTGCGCTCCGCAGCCGCATTGCGTTCGTCCACGGCCACCGCCTCCTTCAGGGTCGCCACCTCGTTAGTGGCCCCTGCAATACCCCAGTTATCCTTGTCATTTTTCTTGCAACCAAATCCTTTTCTGTAAGGTACAATTTTCATAAGGTATTACTCACCTACTTTTTCCTCGAGCTGCTTCTTGGCATGGCCGAGCTCGTTCTCGGACCGCTCGAGGTTTTCCTTCAAAGTTTTGACCTCTGCAGTCAGTGCGGCAGAGGTCAGCAGCACAGCCCGCAATCCCATATTGACATATTTTCATGACTCTTGCGTTTATCTTTCTAAAGATCCTCAGTCCGGCTTTTCTTTCCGAACACCGAACCGAGCATCAGGGGCTACTGTCTATGCTGTACCATTTTACATATATTGAAATTCTTACCTCAAAGCCTGTTAGAAGGCTGCTGCAGGCTTCGGTTAGCCCGCTCTTGGCGAGCTGAACTTTCTGAATCACCGCACTCATAACAGTGCGGTGTTCCTCTTCAATAGAGGCGCTATTGAGCGCCTCTAGCAAATTATCCGGCACCTCCGGTTGGACGGAGGCAGCCGGCGTCGCGGTCTTGCCCTTCTTACGAAGGGGTCGCCCGCCGGACTCCGGAGCCACTATGGGTTACGGGGATGAGTCCGGTGCAAAGTCCGGGAGGTTGTCCTGCGACACCTCCGGGGCCCTCTCCTCCTGGTGGGTCCCTTCCTGGGCTCCCACCTCGGCATCGTCCGCATCACGGGGGGTGGAGGCAGTCGGAAGAGAATCCATATCCAACGCCCCTAAGGACCCGCTCGACGAAGTGGGGAGATCATCCTTAGGCAGACTGGAGGGTTGTATGCGGCATTAGAAAGACATAATGTGGCGGAAAACGAAAACCTTGAAGTTATTCGGGAGTCCGGATACTTACGATCTCGCCAGAGGCTTGGCCCTTGGAGGCCAGTCCTCGTCGTCGTCACTGGCGTTGGCGGAACAGTCCGGGGGAAGAGTTTTTCCCCTCTTGGACCCTTCGGCCTCCCTTGTTGGGGAGGCCTTCCTTTTCTTCCCTCCCCCCGCTGGGGGAGAGGCTTTCTTCTTCTCCTCGCCTTGGTGGGAGGAGTCGGCCTCAGATTCATCGTCCGATAGCACCTGAAAATGGGAACTCCTCCGAGTCCCCGTGGCCTTCTTCTTGGCCTTCTTCTCCGGCACCACGTGGGGTGCCGGAGCCAGCAGCCCCGTTAGGCGGGCGTCAGCTGGGTCCTCTAGCAATGGGGCCGGACAGATAGCCTGTGCGGCCTTCTTCAGCCAGTCCTGTCAAAGGAAAGGGAGTTTAGATCCCGCATAGAGTCAAAGTATGAATAACAAGCGTCCCGTAAAGGACAATATCACTTACCTCGTCAGCTGGACGCTGCGAGCTGAATCCGCGATCTTCGGTAGCGGATGCGGGAGCCTCGGCGCCCTTGAACAACACCTTCCAGACCTCTTCGTACGTAGTGTCGAAGAGCCCATTCAAAGTCTGGTGCTGCGCTGGATCGAACTCCCACATGTTGAAGCCCCGTCGTTGGCACGGGAGAATCCGGCGGATGAGCATGACCTGGACTACGTTGACAAGCTTGAGCTTCTTGTCCACCAGCTTCTGGATACAGGCTTGGAGTCCGGTCAGCTCCTCCGAATCCCCCCAGATCCGGCCACTCTCTTTCCAGGAGGTGAGCCGTGTAGGGATACCGGATCTGAATTTGGGGGCCGCTGCCCAATCAGGGTCACGCAGCTCGGTGATGTAGAACCACCCCGATTTCCACCCCTTAATGGTTTCCATGAAAGTACCCTCGAGCCAAGTAACGTGGGACATCCTGCCCACCATGGCGCCTCCGCACTCCGCTTGGCTACCCTTCACAACCTTCGGCTTGACACTGAAGGTCTTGAGCCACAAGCCGAAGTGGGGCTGGATGCAGAGGAAGGCCTCGCACACGACGATAAACACCGAGATGTTGAGGATAAAATTCGGGGCCAGATCATGGAAATCTGGGTCGTAGTAGAACATGAGCCCCCGGACAAAGGGATGAAGTGGGAAGCCCAGTCCGCAAAGGAAATGGGGAAGGAATACTACCCTCTCATGGGGCCTAGGGGTGGGGATGAGCTCTCCCTCGTCGGGGAGCCGATGCGCGATGTCGCTGGACAAGTATCCGGCGCTGCGTAGCTTCTAGATATGCCCCTCCGTGACGGAGGAGGCCATCCACTTGCCTCCCGCTCCGGACATATTTGGAGAAGGTTGAGGTGAGATGTGCGGGCTTGGGCGCTAGAGCTCGAGTTCGCAGAGATGGATAAGCCAAGGAGGAAGAAGGCGCAGGTAAAAAGGTTGGATCTTTATCCCCTTATATGGGCGTACGGAAACATGCGTCCCCACTGGCCTGATAAAACTCGCTTATCTCCCAAGCGCCGCAATCAATGGCGCGGTTGGGTTACCCACGTCCGTGTTGATGGGAATCCCGGAATAAGGGGAACACGAACTCTGCTTCGACAAGACGTGCCAAGGAAACCGCCTCGCTAAACGCGCTGAGATGGAACAATAAAAACAATTTGAAGGCTTGGTAGTGGTGTGACATTATGCCACAAAATACGTCAGCAGATTGAACTTGTGTAATATTATTCTCTCTACGGTTGTATGTGGAATTTATTTTGCAGAGCCGGACACTATCCTGGTGTTCACAATCTTCTATAAATTATTCGGAGGAGGAACCCGCCTTGCAATGCCGAAGACAACATGCGTGCCGGACTCGTCGTCATTGAAGCCTGGTTCAGGGGCTACTGAGGGAGTCCCGGACTAGGGGGTGTTCGGATAGCCGAACTACCATCATCGGCCGGACTCCAAGACTATGAAGATACAAGATTGAAGACTTCGTCCCGTGTCCGGATGGGACTTTCCTTTGCGTGGAAGGCAAGCTTGGTGATACGGATATGTAGATCTCCTACCATTGTAACCGACTCTGTGTAACCCTAGCCTTCTCCGGTGTCTATATAAACCGGATGGCTTTAGTCCATAGGACGAACAACAATCATACCATAGGCTAGCTTCTAGGGTTTAGCCTCCTTGATCTCATGGTAGATCTACTCTTGTAACCCACATCATCAATATTAATCAAGCAAGACGTAGGGTTTTACCTCCATCAAGAGGGCCCGAACCTGGGTAAAAACATCATGTCCCTCGTCTCCTGTTACCATCTGCCTAGACGCACAGTTCAGGACCCCCTACCCGAGATCCGCCAGTTTTGACACCGACAGTCGTCTTCTAACGCCGCCGCCATCTTTTGCACAGAGTTCCTCCCAGGCCACTCCGTGTCCGTCTACATGGCAATCGAGGCTGAGCGTGAGGCGAGCCGGCACGAGGGCAAGGACATTCCTCGGAACCGGCCTCAGACCGTGGGTCAGCAGCTCACGGCCGTCCGGATGCGCCTTGAGTCGACGCGCCTCATGATCTGCCGGCTTCAGCGTGCTAGGGCTTACGTCTTGGAGGTCTTATGGCCGGGTAGTCCGATTCCGCGGACTCCCAGTCGGACGACCGACTGGCTGGAGGTGGCGGTGCAGCGGCTTGATGCTTGGAAGATCTCTGCCGCATGAGCCGGTGCCGCCAAGGCGCTGGAGTTCGCCAGGGCCTGGTATACCGGCGTGCGCATGTCGTAGTTGGTGACTTTTCGCCAGGAGGCGCTGCATGAGCTGGCGGCGGAGAGCGAGAACATAGCCATTCGGGCATCTGCCGTCGCCGGTTACGCCAACGTTGATGTCTTCTTCTCGGAGCGGGTAGATAATGGCGATGTCGTTCCCCCCTCCTGGTTCGGTCTTGACCCGTCAGACGAGGAGGACTCAGCAGAGGAGATCGCCTCCAGCAACGAAGGCGACAAGGAGGTCGAGGGAGAGGATGGCAGCTACGGTTCTCCAGATGGCGGAGCGACCAGCCGGAATCAGCCCGACCCGGCACCGAGTAGCGACCTGCCAGAGACTTCGTCAGCCGCCGCCGACAGCTGAGCCGATCCCCAGCAGCCGGAGCTACGCCTGCCGCCAATCAGCCCATTCAGCTTGAGGGGCCATCTCCTTAGGCGGTCTGCTTATCTTCTTTTCAAGTTTTTTGTCTCTGTGCTTAAGAAACGATGTTAATTACACGCAGTTCCACCCACTGGGGGTGTATGTTTAAACTTGATGAAAGCTGGCCTCAGGCCTTTTGCAATGTATATAAGTTTAAATCCCCACATTATTGCATGTGTTGTCGAGTTCTTGTTTGAATTTTGTCGTGGAATAGTAACGACAGATGCCCTAGTGTGAGGACTTAGTCGTGGAGCTATCGCAACTAGGTTAGCTTACAGGGGTTAAACGGGACAAAGGACACAAGAGTTTATACTGGTTCGGCCCCTTGCGGTGAAGGTAAAGGCCTAATCCAGTTTGAGGTGGTATTGCTTATGTCTCGATTACCAGGGAGTGAATACGCTTGACCTAGCTTTCGATCTCTTGTTTCTTGCCCTAAACCGCCGCGGGTCGTCCCTTTATAACATAGGTTGACACTCAGCGGCTCACGGTGTCCCGGCCGGCTCATAGACAACGTGCCCGGCTCGGTGACTAAATATACTTGCCTTACAATATAAGTCATACACATATGGCGGTTTATCCTATGGGCCTTAAGTTGCCCTTGGGCCTTGGGCCCTTGCTTCGTGAACCGCCATCTTCAATATTCTCATGGGCTTCATATCATGAACCGCCATAGGTATAACCCAACCCCTCCTGGGTGGGTCATACCTAATAGTTATATCCCCAACATTAGGCCCCAGATTGATTTGAATTTATTCATGTGAATCTTCAACACTTAGAAAAAATCCTTCCTTCTTCATTTGTGCGAGATCTCATAACCCGCCATGACGTCATCTTCTGCAATCGTGGTAACCCACCATGACATCATTTGCAATTAATTTTACACAATATCCAACATATCTTAACAGATCCTTATCTTTAATCACCATCCTGAAAATCGAGGCGCCCGAGCGGCCGGATAATCATTATTTGGCCTCCTCGTTTTTCGCGCCCACATGTTACCTTCTCCTTATAAATAGGGCCAAACATCCCTCCTTTCATTTTCCCCCCTTACCCTCTCGTCTTCTCCTTCCTCTCCCGACTCCTCTACCGCCTCGAGTTTCACCGCCGCTGTCCTCCGACTGCTACACCAACTCAGGCCGCTGCATCAACCTGACTGGTCCAGAAAACATCGACACTCCACCGCAGTTCATCTGCATCTGTAAGTGTTCACTTTCGTATGCTTTAGATCTGCATTAGGGTTAGTCCTATTCTTTGTTGTTCTTCGTTGTTCTCTTAAACCCTAGTAGCTTCTGATCTGAATGTAGTATAGAACTCGTGCGGTAGCAGTTTAGCCTTTGTTTTTATTATCAGAATACCTTTTCCTTCATAGAAGATCCCATCTGAGCACATGAACTCTTCTGCTGCCGCTTTAGGGTTAGAATTTACTGCATTTTCTGAACTGCCAAAGATCCAAAATTATAGCTTCAATATGTGAAATATGTTTGTCCACCACTTGGCGAAATTTTTTTCTTGTTGTCATGTCGGCTTACATCACTAGTCATCCTTCTTGATAGATTCCACTGTGTATTGTCATGGCAGCTTACATCACTAGTCATAGCCAGTCATATGTCATTAGGCCCCTTTTAAGCCGCCATTCTGAATATGTACTGTAGGGTTTACCTCTATCTTAAAGAATCAACTTAAACCGGCAATTCTTTCTTGACAATGCCACCGAAGACATCCACTTCATATAATTGGGTTCCCTCCATTGTCACCGAGGACGCGCTTAAGGACTTCGTGAAAACCGGCTATTTACCAGAGAAAACTGGCATGCATTATCGCGCCCCCAATCCAGAAGAAGAAAAACTTCAGCCAAAGGATGATGAGATCATTGTTTTTATTGACCATATGAATTGGGGCTTCTCACCACCCGGTTCTAAATTTTTCCGAGATGTTCTGCACTTTTTTGAGCTTCATCCTCAAGACATCGGACCCAATTCCGTGTCAAACATCTGCAACTTTCAAGTTTTCTGCAAGGTGTACCTTCAAGAGGAGCCCAGTGTTGAATTGTTTAGGGAATAGTTTTATTTGAACCGCCAAAACAAGTTTTTGAATGGACCCAGCTTGGAACTAGGCGGGATCTTAATTCAACGAAGAAGAGATGCTATCTTCCCCTATGCTCGCTTGCCGAGTCATCCCAAGGATTGGAACTAGACATGGTTTTATTGCAAAGATACTTCTCCGGCTGACGAAAACCCACTGCCAGGCTATCATGCCCAACGTCTTGACTCAAAACATCCTCTTCGTGATAAGCTTACCGCTGCTGAACATAAAAAGCTCGTCCCCACCATTGCAAAGGTCAAGGCTCTGCTGGGAAACGGTTTAACTGGCATTGACTTGGTTCAGTGCTGGGTTGCATGGAGGATCATACCCTTGAGTCGTCGATCTAGCTTAATGTGTACTTACATGGGTGGTAAAAAGGATCCACTGCGCCACAGCTCCGTGTGTTTAACTGACGACGCCATCAATGAAATGACAAAGTCTCTTCTGAACGAAGATCCGGCAGATTGCAGCAAAGTGGGTCTAAACCCTTTCTGCACACTTAACCCACCACCACATGTGAGTCTTTAAATTACTTACTTTTTCCTTCGTCCTCAAATATTCTATTAACTCAACTTTGATGACTTTCATAGGCCAACTCTGATTTTTGGAAGAAGAAATACGACCATGAAGTTGCCAAAAAGGCCAGGGCTGCCAAGAAAACCGCCAAGAGGAATAAGAAGAAATCTAGTACTTCCGAGCTATTTGAACTGAACGACAGCTCTGAGTCGGAGGTAGCTCTTGATTCTCTTGGCTCATTTTTCAACTACCTTATTGACATTGACTATCATCAGGATGACACGGGGGCCAGCCAAGCAATCGAGGAAGAGGTAACTATCATTTCCTCCGACTCCGAGCCTTTGCCAAGATAGAAAACTCGAAGGGTAACCCGGAAAGTAAGCTTTTCACACCCCTTAGCTCATCTGGATCCTCACTTTCTTTTGAAGCAACAGCAGCACGAAAGCCGGCGACAGACTTGGACCAACGGAGGTGAAGAATTATCTTCTGGCTTACCAAACACTCCAAGGAAACATCAAAACAAGGTCATCCCAAATTTAAACTCTTTTTATCCTTTGGAGGGTCTTATTCGCCAGCCACTTGATTCTTCCGGTTCAAATTATCAGGAGACTTCTCGCTCCTCCTCCGGTGACTCATCATAGTCCCAGCTGCCGACTTTCAAAACTGCTCCTGGGTAATAACAAATACTTACTACTTGCTTCTTATGCTCCTTTATATTTACACTGACCTCTCATGACCTATGTAGTGGAAAGGCCAAGCCTAGTAAGAAGGCATGGATGACTAAGCCGACTGAAGACCCCAAAGTTGCTAATCCGGAGCAACAGATTCCAGCGTCTAACACCTCCATCCGACAACCAGAAGAACCTGTTCTTGTCATTCCACTAGAAATTCCTAACCCGTCCCTCGACCAGGCAAACAACGATCCTTTGAACACTGAATCATCAAGCCCAATTAAACCGGCTGAGACACGTGATGATGACGTGATGATTACTAGCACCGGCTTTAGAGAGCCGGGAAGGCCTACTGTCTTGGCCAAGCACTCTGCCAAAGAAGAACATATTGAGAGGCGAAAAGTGAGGTTTGATGTTGCCAACTACTCTCAAATGAGCATTGGTGAAGTATACTCTGGTTATCTCAATCAAGTGCACACCAGCCGCGATCTTGAGGTTGACATGGTGAAGCAGATGCATAAAAAATTGGAGGTATGAACTCCTTCTTTAATGAGTTATGCATGTCCTGCCAGCCCCTAAGTCTATTGTATATGATAGAATTGAATATGTTGTAGACTTGATAGAATCTTTCAAAATCCGGCTTACATCATCTGACTTAAAGCAGATCTGTAATGATTAACACTGCATCCATAGCCCCCAAGGGCCGGTTTAATCAGCATGAATGAGCCGGTCCTTTGCATCATTGTTTATAAATCAGAGCTTACTTGTGTAGCCCCCATGAGCCGGCTGTGATCGTTTGCGGCACAAACAAGTCATTATAAATTAGTAAAAGACAAGCAATATGCATTAGCCCCCAAGTGCCAAGTACTCTTGCTTGCAAAGTGCTTGGGACTTATTCACATAAGCCGTTGTATGAATAATTTTTTCGGCAGACATTAGCCCCCAAGTGCCAAGTGTTGTTGCTTGCAAAAGGCTTGGGACTTCATCTCTGTAATCTAAACATGATTTTGAACCGGTGTATGTACAGGCCACCACTGCTCAACTTCAAACACAATTGACCGACTTGAAGACTCGGCTGGAGCAGCAAGAATCTGAGACCCGGAAGGCCGATTCAAAATTCCAATTTAGCGTGGCTGAAATGGAGAAACTGAAGACCATCTTTGAAGTCGAAAGAAACGCCTGGGGTGAGGAGAAAACTGCCCTAATACAGCGGGCTGAAAAGGCGGAGGCGGCTCTTTAGGAGGTGACCTCTGAGCTTACCAGCTTAAAACACCATGTATCCTAGATGGTTTCTGCTATCTTTGGCGAGTCACCTTACTAGTATCATATGTGAATCTCTTCCTTGATGGTATAAACTGCCTCTAACCCGTCCATAATTATTATCCAGGTCCCAGGAGCACCAATCTTAGTCAAGAGATGCTGGTGAAGCTGAAGGCTCTTTATACACTTGTTGATAAACTATATACTGGAACTCAGCGCGCACTGGCCATGGTTTCTCCGACTAATCAAGCACCTACTCTCTTGAGCGATGTCTTGAAGAATCTTTATGTTCTTCCTGAGAGGATCAATGAGATGAAGCGATCATTTGCAAGAATCAGTGCTGTCACAGCTCTAAGCCGGGCCAAGGCATGGCTACCAGAGCTAGACCCGGCCGATATAGCTACCGGGTACCCAAGCTTAAAAGAAGATGGCACTCCCTTTGGTAAGAAAGACTTCGCCGCCTGCGTAAAGGAGATACATCCCCTGGCCAGCCTGATTGCAAATGAAACGGATCTTTCAAGATACCAACCGACTTATGACATGGAAAATCAGAAAAGCTGCCTATGCCGGCTTATAAAGTGATGGATCTAATTCCCCCAATCCGTAAGCACACTTTTGCTCCTGAAGTTGACCCGTCTAAGCTTATAGATGATGAGGCTGAATTCCAAGCCTTGTATGGCATTGATTGGTCATCACCAAACTTCCAGGCGGCAGAGGAGGATGAAGAAGTGGATAAGGATGATCCAGAAACTTCAAGCCGTCAGGGCCATGAAGGTTGATCCACTGGGCGGTTCATATAGTTGATCTTCTGAAAACACTTAATCATTTTGGCGCATTGAGTCCTGTAATAGGCTAGTAAAACTTTTCTCTGTTGTGCCATTGTGCACGTTTGTGTTTTGCCCAACACTGTTTGATCCACCACTTGGAAACTATCATTATATCCTTATGATGACGTTGATTTATGCATATGAAATTTAATCTTATCCTGCACACAAGTAGATCACAAGAGCCCTGGCGGGTTATCATAGGGCGGGTCATAATATCCCATATATAACCACTGATGTTTAAAACAGTTTATAGACAGGGCTGGTTTAATCATAACCATAACAAAAATATCATACCTATGATATTGAATTGTACTGTCGGCTTATGATACCCGTGCAGTAAGGGTGATAACCCGAAACTTAGAAACCAATACTTCCAAGTATTTAATATCATCATATACTGGTGACTTATCATCCGAAGCCTGGCCGGGTTAACAAAAACCACATGTGTGCTTCAAATATGACTTGTGAGAATTGAGGCTACATGGCCTGAATCACTTGAAACCATATGTCAAGATGAACCCAAAAAATGTTTAAAAAACCAAGCAAAAAGAAAAAATGAGGCTTTCGGAAGGTTTTGGTGAATACACCAGGTGTTCCAAACCAGCTCACAAGGGTAGTAATGTTATGTTCTCTTTGGTGAATACACCTATGTTTGAACAGGAAGCCCCCACGTGCTTTGTAATCATGGCGTATGAGCCGAACCAAATGGGTTATTTTAGCTATGCTTCGAATACGAATAGGAAGCCCCCAAGTGGTTTGTAATCATGGCATATGAGCCGGACCAAAAGGGTTATTCCAGCTATGCTTCGAATACGAGCAGGAAGCCCCCAAGTGGTTTGTGGTCATAGCGTATGAGCCAGACCAAAAGGGTTATTTCAGCTATGCTTCGAATACGAGTAGGAAGCCCCCAAGTGGTTTGTGGTATTGAGTCGATCAAGAGGGATATTCACAGCTATGCTTCGAGTACGAGCAGGAAGCCCCCAAGTGACCATAAGGTTTGGCATTGCGCCGATCAAGAGGGATATTCACATCTATGCTTCGAATACGAGCAGGAAGCCCCCAAGTGACCATAAGGTTCGGCATTGCCCCAATCAAGAGGGATATTGACAGCTATGCTTCGAATACGAGCAGGAAGCCCCCAAATGACCATTGAAATTATGATGAAAAAGGACTCATTATTTTTGGAGATGAAACGACAGAGGCCCTGCTTTATCAGGGATGTCGGCTTTATTATAAACATCATAATATATAAATGGTCAAACATATGTACATCATAAGAGCCGGTGGATCAAGTATAGTAAGGCCGAAGATGAGCGATATTCCATGGCCGGCGGGTCTCCTCCTCTGACTGACGTGAGTCCTTGTGGTCTCGAACATCGATGAGGTAGTATGACCCATTATTCAAATTCTTGCTGACCACAAAGGGTCCTTCCCAAGGTGGGGATAGCTTGTGCATATCAGTCTGATCCTGGATAAGCCAGAGTACCAAGTCACCTTCTTGAAAGGTTCTGGTCTTAACCCGGTGGCTGTGATAACGGTGCAGATCTTGTTGGTAAATCGCCGAGCGAGCCGCCACAAGGTCACGCTCCTCATCTAACAGGTCAAGTGCATCCTGACAAGCTTTTTCATTATGAGCTTCAACATAAGCCGCCACGCAGGGCCAGTCGTGACGGATGTCACTAGGGAGAACCACCTCTACTTTGTAAACCATAAAGAAAGGTGTGTAACCCGTAGATATGTTGGGGGTAGTATTGATACTCCATAGCACCAAAGGTAACTCCTCCACCCAACAACCCGGCATCCTCTGCAAAGGAACCATAAGTCGGGGCTTGATGCCTCTCAAAATTTCTTGATTGGCTCTTTCAGCTTGACCATTGGATTGGGGGTGAGCTACTAACGACACATCAAGTCGAATATGCTCACGTTGACAAAACTCTTTCATAACTCCCTTGGACAGATTAGTGCCATTATCAGTTATAATACTTTGGGGGAAAACCAAAGCGAAAAATCACCTTCTTGATGAATTGAACCGCTGTTGCCGCGTCACACTTACTGACCGGCTCTGCTTCAACCCACTTTGTGAATTTGTCAACTGCCACCAAAAGGTGGGTCTTTTTATCCTTGGACCTTTTGAAAGGGCCAACCATATCAAGCCCCCAAACTGCAAATGGCCAAGTAATTGGAATCATCCTCAATTCTTGAGCCGGCATGTGAGCTCGCTGTGAAAATTTCTGGCAAAATCCTCGGCATCATTATGAGCCGTCAGCTAGTAAAATCCATGACGAAAAGCTTTATCCATAAGAGACTTTGAACCGGCATGATGACCACAATCTCCTTCATGAATCTCGCAAAGAATCTCACGACCCTCTTCAAGAGAGACGCAACATTGAAACGTCCTAGTAACACTGCAATGATGCAGCTCTCCACTAAAATTATCATTGATTTAGACCACGGGTTATCTGTCTGGCCAAGGTTTCATCCTCAGGTAGCTTGCCCCGGGTCATATAAGCCAAATATGGAACTGTCCAATCAAGAATAGCATGAAGAGATGCCACTAATTGTGCTTCTGGGTCAGGAATAGCCAGATCTTCCTCCGTAGGCAACTTGACAGAAGGATTATGGAGAATATCCAGAAAAGTGTTAGGTGGCACCGACTTACGCTGGGACCCTAACCGGCTTAAGGCATCAACCGCCTCATTTTTCCTGCGATCAATGTGTTCCACTTGATAACCCTTGAAGTGCCCAGCAATAGTGTCAACCTCGCGACGATAAGCCGCCATGAGTGGATCCTTAGAATCCCATTTTCCTGAAACTTGCTGAGCCACCAAGTCTGAGTCGCCGAAACATCTCACCCGGCTTAAATTCATCTTCTTAGCCATTCAAAGACCATGGAGCAAGGCTTCATACTCAACTGCATTGTTAGTACAGGGAAACATCAACCTTAAAACATAACAAAACTTGTCACCTCGAGGGGAAGCTAAGACCACTCCAGCCCCCGAACCCTCCAATTGCCTGCACCCATCAAAGTGAATAGTCCAATATGTGTCATCTGATTTTTCTTCAGGCATCTACAGCTCTGTCCAGTCATTGATGAAATCCACAAGTGCTTGAGATTTGATGGCCGTGCGAGGCATATACTTCAAACCATGAGGTCCAAGCTCAATGGACCACTTGGCTATCCGACCTGTGGCTTCTTTATTTTGAATAATATCCCCTAAGGGAGCAGAACTAACCACAGTGATGGGATGTCCCAGAAAATATTGCTTAAGCTTCTGACTAGGCATGAACACCCCATAAATGAGCTTCTGCCAGTGCAGATACCTCTGCTTTGACTCAATGAGTACTTCACTGATATAGTAAACCGGCCGTTGAACCAGATATTCCTTGCCTGCTTCCTTCCGTTCGACCACAACAGCTACACTAACAGCCCAGGCGTATGCAGCCACATATAATAACAACGGCTATTTATCAACGGGAGCAGCAAGGACTGGAGGCTTAGCCAGCTATTTCTTCAAGGCTTCAAATGCATCATTAGCAGCATCACTCCAGACAAAGTGATCTATTTTCTTCTTCATCTAGTACAGTGGTATGGCCTTCTCACTCAACCGGCTTATGAACCGGCTCAAGGCAGGAATACGACCCGCCAGACGTTGAACATCATTGATACACGAAGGCTTTGCCAAGGAGGTAATGGCCTTGATCTTCTTCGGGTTAGCTTCAATGCCTCTATTAGAAACCAGAAAACCCAAAAGCTTGCCTGCTGGCACACCAAAAACGCACTTGGCCAGTTTAAGCATCATCTTGTAGACCCGAAGATTATTGAAGGTCTCCTTAAAATCATCTATCAAAGTTTCCTTCTCTCTGGATTTCACCACAATATCATCCACATAAGCATGAACATTGCACCCAATCGGACTGTGAAGACAATTCTGCACACATCGCTGGTAAGTCGCCTGGGCACTCTTGAGCCCAAAAGGCATAGATACATAGCAGAAGGCTCCGAAGGGAGTGATAAAAGTTGTCTTCTCCTGGTCCTTAACTGCCATCTTGATCTGATGATAACCAGAATAAGCATCCAAAAAACTCAAACACTCACAACCCTCTGTAGCATCAATGATTTGATCAATACGAGGGAGCGCAAAAGGATCAGCCAGACAAGCTTTGTTTAAGTCTGTGTAGTCCACACACATATGCCAAGTGACATTCTTCTTAAGCACCAGCACCGGATTAGCCAACCACTCAGGATGAAAGACTTCAACAATGAACCCAGCCGCCAAGAGCTGGGCCACTTCTTCACCAATGGTCTTACACATCTCCTCGTTGAAACTACAAAGGAATTGCTTGACAGGCTTAAACTTTAGATCAATATTAAGAGTGTGCTTAGCGAGTTCCCTTGGTACACCTGGCATATCAGAAGGTTTCCATGAAAATATGTCCCGGTTCTCATGGATGAACTCGATGAGCGTGCTTTCCTATTTTGGATCTAGGTTAGCACTGATACTAAACTGCTTGGATGAATCTCCAGGAACAAAGTCAACTAGCTTAGTGTCATCGGACGACTTAAACTTCAATGCCGGATCATGCTCTATGGTTGGATTTTTCAAAGATGTCATGTCTGTCGGATCAACATTGTCTTTGTAGAACTTCAATTCCTCTATTGCACAGACAGATTCAGCATAAGCAGCGTCACCTTCTTCACACTCCAAAGCTATTTTCTGACTTCCATGCACTGTGATGGTCCCCTTGTAACCCGGCATCTTGAGCTGCAGATAAACATAACAAGGTCATGCCATGAACTTGGCATAAGCTGGCCGTCCAAATAGAGCGTGATATGGGCTTCTAATCTTGACCACTTCAAAGGATAGTTTCTCGGCCCTGGAATCATGTTCATCCCCAAAGGCTACTTTGAGATCAATCCTGCCCATAGGATATGCCGACTTACCAGGCACCACTCCATGGAAAACAGTATTGGACAGCTTAAGATTTTTATCAGTCAACCCCATGCGACGGAAAGTATCATAGTAAAGGATATTAATGTTGATACCTCCATCCATGAGTACTTTAGTGAATTTGTATCCACCAACTTGAGGCGCCACCACCAAAGCCAAGTGACCCGGATAATCAACCAGGTGCGGGTTATCCTCTCGACTCCACATAATAGGTTGCTCAGACCATCGCAAGTAATGGGGAACTACCGGCTCAATGGCGTTCATAGCCCTCTTGTGGAGCTTCTGGTCCCGCCTGCATAAACTTGTGGTGAAGACGTCATACTGCCTGCTATTCAGCTGCTTTAGATGACTTTGATATCCAGACTGCTGCTGCTGCTGACCCCCTGACCGGATTGTTGATTGTAACCACCCTGATTACCTTGATGGTTTTGGTGACCCAGGAAGCCAGAACTAGAACCGCCACCACCGTAACCCGGGCCATGAGAACCACCAGCACCAAAACCTGAGCCGCCGCCTGGCCCATGATTGTTATGGAATAAATCAGAATTTTTGAATTCCTTCATAATTTGACAATCTTTCCAAAGGTGAGTGGACGACCTTTCCTTCGTGCCATGCTTTGGGTAGGGCTGATTCAACAACTGCTCAAGGCTGAGACCTGATCCGCCTGTCCGAGGAGGCGGCTTCCCCTTACGACGCTGACCATTATTCTGTATATTGGTATTGGCCACAAAATCTTAATTACTATCAGCCTTGCGCTTACCGTTGCCCCCTGACTCGTCGGGTTATGCTGCGGACCCTTGGTGTTGCCACTCCTCTTTCCCTTTCTCGGCTTTTCATCATCAGACTTGGGGTCCTTGGTACTATCAGAGTCGGCATATTTAACTAGAGCCGCCATCAGCTGCCCCATATAATTGCAATCGCGCTTGAGCCGCCCTAGCTTCTGCTTGAGAGGCAAAAAATGGCAATTCTTCTCTAACACTAGAACTGCTGAGCCCGCATTGATGTTATCCGATGAGTCTAGGATAGCCTTGACCCAACACACCCAATGGGTCGTTAACTCGCCCTCTTCTTGGGCGCAAGCAACCAAATCCACAATCGACATGGGTTGTTTGCATGTATCTTTAAAGTTCTGGATAAACCGGGCTTTTAGCTCATCCCATGACTTGATGGAATTGGCAGGCAACCCTTTTAACCAAGTACTGGTCGTCCCATCCAGCATCATGGTGAAGTATTTGGCACACGCAGCATCCTGACCTCCAACAGTTCCATGGCCATCTCATAACTCTCAATCCACGCCTCAGGGGGTAAGTCGGTTGTGTAGTTAGGCACCTTATGAGGTCCTTTGAAATCCTTGGGCAGATGCTCATTACCCAGAGTCGGCACGAAACATGGTATACCTATGGTTCTAGAGGTCACACCTGCCTCCACCGAAGCCGTCGGATAAACCAGAAGATGTTGATGAGCCGCATGCTCAGCTTCTCGACATGCCTTGTCCTGATCGACCAAACCATGAGCACCATCACGTGCCGGGTCATGCCCACGCGGCTGGTTACGGTGATGGTCATTGCTTGAAACGACCGGTGAGTCCATGTGTCTACTATAACTTTGGCTTGGGCGCGGGGTCGAATGAATCCTCTTTTGATTGTAAGAATATGCCTCCTGTTGTACTAATGCTGTTTGAAGAAGCTCTTTAGCCCTCCATGTTTCAACCGCCGCTGGAGAATCGCCTTCAACTGGGAGAGCCGCCAATCATGTCGCCACAACGATCATATTATCCAAAGGGTTAGAAAAATGACTCAATGGTGTCAGCACATATTGGGGCAGTGTATTATTCAAACGAGGTGGCTCCGCCGTGCGCGGTTGAGCCGGCGTTCCAGCCCCGGGCGCTTCGACCCGGTTTATCTCTGGTTGGTTACTGGTCCCCGCTCCAGGCGTGCAGAAGAGATTCCTCGCCTCGTAAACCGGTGGCAGACGAATCCGGTGCCTCCTTCTCATGATTTCATTTGAAGCATTCTGATCCAGCGAGAGCCGGAAGGAACTAGCCTGGATCCGTTGTGCCTGAGCATCCAAAACAGCTCACTCCGATGTCATCCTAGCATCCACCACCGCCAGGTCTTCCTTGGCATGTGCTACCTCGTCACGCAGTTTTGCAAATTCCGTTATGCTGAACTTGATTCGTCAGGTTAACCTCTGTTGTTAACAAGGCTGTCAGTTTATCCAGCAAATCAGTCAAAACCTGAGTCGGCGGGCACAGAGGGCCTCCTGCCCCAGCTGCCATCGCCGTCGCTGACCCGGAGACCATTGCTGCTCCAGTCGAAGAATTCTGCCCATGCTATGTACTGTCCATGAAGATTCTGACCCTGTTTGGCAGCTCATAGGGGTCTGGAATGCTGTCGCTATCGGAACAGCCCCCGAGCCTGCCGTCTTGCAGTTGATACAATGAAGTAGTCTCGCCCGTGGATGACTCACCATCAGAATAGATGGCCGTCTCAACAACAGACATGGATCCTTCATCAATTTCCGTCCCATGGATGAATCCCACGAAGGCACGTTTTATGGCGGGCTGAGCTCGTGCGGGTCGTGCACGCTGAGGCATCTCGATGATGTCGGTGCAGATGTCCGGCTCAGGGCCCGGCTCGCCGATCTTGCCGATGAAGACATGAATTTCACCGAGGGGGACCCAGTACCCATACTCAACTGAGCCGGCCTTGGGGCCCCAGCCTGTATCGTCGATGTAGAGCTTGCCGCAACGACTCTTGGTCATCCAGCCCACAGCATATCCGTTGATCCCTTTGAGGCTTCCCTTTAAGAACTCTAAACCATTGTGCACTGGCCCCACGGTGGGCGCCAACTATCATGGAATAGTCACGGCAGATGTCCTAGTGTGAGGGCTTAGTCGTCGAGCCATCGCAACTAGGTT
Source organism: Triticum aestivum (assembly GCF_018294505.1). Taxonomy (NCBI): domain Eukaryota; kingdom Viridiplantae; phylum Streptophyta; class Magnoliopsida; order Poales; family Poaceae; genus Triticum; species Triticum aestivum. Next base: position 648,780,458 of record NC_057795.1, on the reverse strand, counting down.
AGCTTAAAGGGGTTAAACGGGACAAAGGACACAGGAGTTTATACTAGTTCAGCCCCTTGCAGTGAAGGTAAAGGCCTAATCTAGTTTGAGGTGGTATTGCTTATGTCTCGATTACCAGGGAGCGAATACGCTTAACCTAGCTTTTGATCCCTTGTTTCTTGCCCCGAACCGCCACCGGGTCGTCCCTTTATATACATAGGTTGACACCCAGTGGCTGACGGAGTCACAGATGGCTCATAGACAACGTGTCCGGCTCGGTGACTAAATACACTTCCCTTACAATATAAGTCATACACATATTGCGGTTTATCCTATGGGCCTTAAGTTGCCCTTGGGCCTTGGGCCCTTGCTTCGTGAACCGCCATCTTCAATATCCTGATGGGCTTCATATCATGAACTGCCATAGGTATAACACGGCCCCTCCTGGGCGGGTCATACCTAATAGTTATATCCCCAACAAATTTGCTTTTCTCTCTTTGCCTTTTTTCTTTGTCGTGTTCTCTTGGCCGCCAGGCCTGAGTTAGCATTTTCCTTAGTCGGATTTTGTGTGGACAACATTTCTAGCCTTTAGCTCTTCGCCAGTTAGACAGTCGCGCCACAAGCTTTGACTTGGAGCGAAGAGAGGGCTTTGGCGTCGACACACTACTAGTCGGCTCCGGCTAGTGCAAACTTAGGCCAAAGCAGCGAGCCCCCGGTCCGACTGACTGGAACCCGGATGGGGCAGGAATAGAAAAAACTCAAATCATAGCGTGAGCTTAACTCATAGATAAAAAGGTAGCCCCCAAGTGCACCTCGGGGACCTGAGGTCTTTTACTTAATACAAAAGTTGGTGTGGTACATACGCTCGAATCAACTATAAAACGGATGGAGCATATTTGCATTCCATGTCCGCTCCGTCTCCTCGCCAACTGTGCATCGCTTGCGTGCCCTGGGCTTCTGGGCGTCGTTGAAGTAGTACGAGTCGTTGCCCAGGCCTTGCTGATGATGAAGGGGCCTTCCCAAGGTGCTGTGAGCTTGTGTTGTCTGGCTGATCGCTGGATCAGGCGTAGAACAAGGTCGCCTTTGCGGAAAGAACGCGGCTTGACCTTCTTGTTGTGGTAGCGACACAGGCTCTGCTGGTAGATGCCGGACCGGCTGCACGCTAGCAGTCGGGCCTCTTCCAACAGGTCGACATCGTCTTCTTGTGCCTATTTTGCTTCCGCCTCTGTGTACATGGTGACCCGAGGCGAGTCCAACTCGATATCCATGGGGATGATAGCCTCGGCACCGTACCCGAGGAAGAAGGGCGTGACGCCGGTTGATATGTTGGGCGTGGTTCGAAGGCTCCATAGGACGGTCGGCAGCTCATAGATCCAGTAGACGTCCGACCGCTCTAGCAGCTCGATCAGGTGGGGATTGATGCCGGACAAGATGAGGCGTTTGCTCGCTCTACTTGGCCATTTGACTGCGGGTGGGGAATGGACGCTAAGTCCAGTCGGATGCCTTGATTCGTGCAGAAATGAGCCAATGCGCCTTTGGCAAAGTTGGTGTCATTGTCGGTGATGATGCTGCGGGGAATGCCATATCGGACGGTGATGTCGGTGATGAATGTGACAGCAATCGGGCCATTCAGCTTCTTGATTGTCTTGGCTTCTATCCACTTGGTGAATTTGTCCACGGCGACCAGCAGATGAGTCATGCCGCCGTGTGCTGTCTTGAAAGGACCCACCATATCCAAACCCCACACGGCGAATGGCCAGGTGATGGGGATGGTCTTGAGGGCGAAGGCCGGTAGGTGATGCTTGGTGCTGAACTTCTGGCACCCTTTGCACTTCTTGACCAACTCCTTGGCATCGTCGGAAGTAGTCGGCTAGAAGAAGCCATGGCGGGAAGCTTTGGCTATGAGGGACCTGGAGGCGGCATGGTGGCCACATTTGCCTTGATGGATATCTCTGAGGATTTCCATGCCCTTCTCCGGTTCCATGCAGCGCTGATAGACGCTGGTCACGCTCCGTCTAGCGAGCTCTTGGTTGACGATGGTATAGGCGCCTGCTCAACGCTGGATCTGTCGGGCTAACACTTGGTCAGCTGGTAGCACATGACTGACCAGGTAGTCACGGATGGGCTATGCCCAAGACAGGGCCGCCACCACTGTGAATATAGCGATTGGTACGAGGGGAGTGGGTTGGGAGGCGGCAGGCTGGGGCCGGCCGCTCCTGATGGTACCGATGAAGTCCCAGGGCCGACTACAGCAGCCCCCGGGCTGCCTGCTGGGATTCCTGGGCCGAGTGCTGGTGCTGCAGCCCCCGGGCCGCCTGGTAAACTCCCTGTGCCGACTGCTAAAGTCCCCGAGCCAGACCTGACTGTTCCGGGGGCAGCCAACATGAAGTGTTGGGGAACGTAGTAATTTCAAATTTTTCCTACGATCGCACAAGACCTATCTAGGAGATGCATAACAACGAGAGGGGAGAGTGTGTCCACGTACCCTCGTAGACCGAAAGCGGAAGCGTTTAGTAACGCGGTTGGTGTAGTCGAACGTCTTCGCGATCCAACTGATCCAAGTACCGAATGTACGACACCTCTGTGTTCTGCACACGTTCAGCTCGATGACGTCCCTTGTGCTCTTGATGCAGTTAAGGACGAGGGTGAGTTCTGTCAGCACAACGGTGTGGTGACGGTGATGGTGATGTTACCGGCGCAGGGCTTCGACTAAGCACTACGATGATATGATCGAGGTGTGTAACTGTGGAGGGGGGCACCACACACGGCTAAGGAAAAACTTGGTGTGTTCTAGGGTGCCCCCTGCCCCCGTATATAAAGGAGGGAGGGGGAGGCCGGTTGGCCCTTGCTAGGCGCGCCGGGAGAGGGGAGTCCTACTAAGACTCCAAATCCTAGTAGATTCCACCTAAAAGAGAGGGGGAAAGGAAGAGAGAGGGGGGCCGCGTCCCCAACCCTTTGTCCAATTCGGACTGGGCTTGGGGGGAGTGCACCACCTCCTAGCCTCTGCCTCTCCTTTCCACTAAGGCCCATCAACTCCCCGAGGGGTTCCGGTAACCTCCCGGTACTCCGGAAAATACCCAAACTTCTCCGGAACCATTCCGATGTCCGAATATATCCTTCCAATATATCAATATTTATGTCTTGACCATTTCGGGACTTCTCGTCATGTCGATGATCTCATCCGGGACTCCGAACAAAATTTGGTCATCAAAACACATAACTCATAATATAAATCATCATCGAACGTTAAGCGTGCCGACCCTACGGGTTCGAGAACTATGTAGACATGACCGAGACACATCTCTGATACATAACCAATAGCGGAACCTAGATGCTCATATTGGCCCCTACATATTCTACGAAGATCTTTATCGGTCAAACCGCATAACAACATACTTTGTTCCCTTTGTCATCGGTATGTTACTTTCGCGAGATTCGATCGTCGGAATCATCATACCTACTTCAACCTCGTTATCGGCAAGTCTCTTTACTTGTTTTGTAATGCTTCATCCCACAACTAACTCATTATTCACATTACTTGCAAGGCTTATAGTGATGGGCATTACCGAGAGGGCCTAAAGATACCTCTCCAGAACACAGAGTGACAAATCCTAATCTCGATCTATGCCAACCCAACAAACACCTTCGGAGACACCTTTAGAGCATCTTTATAATCACCTAGTTACATTGTGACATTTGATAGCACACAAGGTGTTCCTCCGGTATTCGGGAGTTGCATAATCTCATAGTCTGAGGAACATGTATAAGTCATGAAGAAAGCAATAGCAATAAAACTGTAACGATCATAATGCTAAGCTAACGGATGGGTCTTGTCCATCACATGAAGTGTCATAAGTATGACAGAAAAAAAATTCGTTCGGCCCAAAGTGTCACAGATGTGTCTTTTTTTGTAGTGCTAGTTTGAGTGTTGGAGATGACCGCCGGGTGGTTTAGAGGGTGAAGTTATGTGTGTGTGAGAGAAAGATAAAAAGAGGGCACTTAACTGCATGTAGAGAGAAACATATGTAGTGTTTGTGATAGGAAGCAAGAGTGAGGGCGAGAAAGAAGGTTGATGGAGAAACAGATAAATAGAAAGATAAAGATGCTAGCTAGTGTGCGTTAGAGATAGGAGTCGAGTGGATCAGAAGGTTGAGTTATGTGTGTGGGTGTGAGAGAGATATAGAGAGGGAGCATGTGAGTCACATACAAACAAATATCAGAGAGAAATGAGATCCCGAGAGACGGAGTTTTGTGTCTGCGAGAGAGAAAGATATTTCACAAGGAGAGTGATAGCTAGAGAGACATATGAGGGAACAGAAGATATCTCTAGGGGAGAGAGTGTGTGTGTGTGAGCGACATACAAGAGAACGGTGGAGAAATATGAGACCCTGGGAGACAGAGTATGTGTTTGTGTGTGAGAAGGAGATATTTAAGAGGAAGAGTCGTAGGTTCTCATACCTAAGACATCTCTATGTGAGAGGGGGTGTGCGAGTGGCACACAGGGGAATAGTAGAGAGAAATGAGACCCCGGGAGACAAAGTTTTGTGTTTGTGTGAGAGAAAGAGATTCCACATGGAGAATCATAGTTAGAGACACATAGCAAGGAGCGAGATATACTTAGAGAGAGATAGAGTGATGAAGGTCGAGGGAGAGAGTACCGTCAGTGTGTTACAAAGATAAAAGATCATTGTCGACATACAAGTAGCACGAGAGATACCCGAGAGACGATGAAGCGTATAGGTCTAGAGAGATACTCCTATATAAGCATGAGCCATAGCTATATGAGACGAATATCTGGATTAAAGGGGATTCAAATATTTAAACTGGAGATCACGACATCGATAATATCATAACGCAAATTGGTGTATCAAACATGCATATTCATTTGAATTTGGGGACACGTGTAATGTTATATAGTTTATCAATATTGGTGATCCATAGATTCTTTAATTAGAAACAATGCATGGTTTATATGCAATTAATGTCTAAACGGGATTACACTATATGTTGTGTGTGTGAAACACATTATACATGTTTGAGAAGTAAAAAAAACCCGCATGAAACACACTTTAATTGGAGACAGTTAGCGAGGAATGCATATATTGGATTTCAACATAAAGTGGTTTCAAATATTTGAAAATCCAAATTGATGGATACAACCTTATGAATCTGAGATCATGCCATTTTTTAACCATATTTATGTATAAAGGGTGTTGTGCTTTTGAAAGTATATAAAAAATGATGTATATAGAATTTTATTCCAATCGAAAATAGATCCTGCCCGAGAAAAGATAAAATACAAACGAGATTCAAATTGAGTTGGCATGGTAAACATGCACTCTACAAAATTTGAACAAAGCGGGGACAGTCGCAGTAACCGCCCGAAACCAAAATCCACGAGATGGAAATTACTACTGCTTATCCCTGCCACGCAAAGCCTATCGGCTCGATTTCTATAGGTTTCGATAGGGGTAGGCTTGTAATTTCACTCAAATGTGACATAACCGCCTGTCGGTGTCAAAACCGGCGGATCTCGGGTAGGGGGTCCCAAACTGTGCATCTAGGCGGATGGTAACAGGAGACAAGGGACACAATATTTTTACCCAGGTTCGGGCCCTCTCGATGGAGGTAAAATCCTACTCCTGCATGATTAATATTGATGATATGGGTAGTACAAGAGTAGATCTACCACGAGATCAGAGAGGCTAAACCCTAGAAGCTAGCCTATGGTATGATTGTTGTTCGTCCTACGGACTAAAACCCTCCGGTTTATATAGACACTGAAGAGGGCTAGGGTTACACAGAGTCAGTTACAATGGGAGGAGATCTACATATCCGTATCGCCAAGCTTGCCCTCCATGCCAAGGAAAGTCCCATCCGGACACGGGACGAAGTCTTCAATCATGTATCTTCATAGTCCAGGAGTCCGGCCAAAGGTTATAGTCCGGTCATCCGGACACCCCCTAATCCGGGACTCCCTCAGTAGCCCCTGAACCAGGCTTCAATGACGACGAGTCCGGCGCGCTGATTGTCTTCGGCATTGCAAGGCGGGTTCCTCCTCCGAATACTTCATAGAAGATTTTGAACACAAGGATAGTGTCCGGCTCTGCAAAATAAGTTCCACATACCACCGTAGAGAGAATAATATTTGTACAAATCTCATCGAATCATTTTACTGTCCCACCTCAGCGCATTTAGCGAGGCGGTTTCCTTGGCACGTCTTATCAAAGCAGAGATCGTGTCCCCTTATTCTGGGATTCTCATCAATACGGGCGTGGGTAACCCAACCGCGCCATTAATCACGATGCTTGGGAGATAAGTGAGTTTTACTAGGCTGGTGGGGGTACATAGTTTCGTCCGCCCATATAAGGGGATAAGGATCCACTCTTTTCAATTACGCCTTCTTCCTCCTTTGCTTATCCATCTCCGCACACTCGAGCTCCAGCGCCCAAGTACGCACTTCCCACCTCAACCTTCTCCAGCCATGTCCGGAGCAGGAGGCAGGTGGATGGACTCCTCCGTTACGGAGGGGCACATCAAAAAGTTTAGGAAGGCCAGATACTTTCCCAACGACATTGCGCACCGGCTTCCAAACGAGGGACAGCTCATTCCCACCCCCAGGCCCCATGAGAGGGTGGTGTTCCTCCCCCATTTCCTCCGTGGACTAGGCTTCCCACTCCACCCATTTGTCTGGGGGCTCATGTTCTACTATAGCCTGGATTTCCACGATCTAGCCCCAAACTTCATCCTCAACATCTCGGCGTTTATCATCGTGTGCAAGGTCTTCCTCCGCATCAAGCCCCACTTCGGCTTATGGCTGAAGATCTTCAATGGCAAGCCGAAGGTAGTGGGCGGCCAGCAGACGGAGTGCGGAGGCGCCATGGTGGGCAAGATGGCCAATGTCACATGGCTCGAGGGCTCCTTTGTGGAAACCATCAAAGGGTGGCAATCGGGGTGGTTCTACATCATCGAGCCGCGTGATCCTGAATGGGCAGTGGCCCCCGAATTCCGATCTGGCATCCCCACACAGCTCACCTCCTGGAAAGATACAGGCCTGTCATGGGGTAATTCGGCAGAGCTGACCGGACTCCAAACCTGCGTCAAAGACCTGATTGACAAGAAGGTTAAACTTGTCACCGTAGTCCAGGTCATGCTCTTCCGCCGAATCCTCCCGTGTCAACGACGGGCTTTCAACTTGTGGGAATTCGACCCGGCCCAGCACCAAACTTTGTCCAGGCTCTTTGACACACTGCACGAAGATGCCTGGAAGGTGCTATTCAAGGGCTCCGAGGTTCACCCTCCCATTACCGAGGATTGCGGATTCTGCATGAAGCGCCAAGCCAGCGCGGTAAGCTTATTTTACCCATTACAGGCTACTTGTTTTTCATAGTTTGACTCTATGCGGGATCTAAGCTCCCATTCCTTTAACAGGACTGGCAGAAGAAGTACGGACAGATAGACTGTCCGGCTCCTTTGCCCGAAGGCCCAGCAGATGCCCGTTTGGCGAAGCTGCTGGTCCCGGCACCTCACGTGGTGCCAGAGAAGAAGGCCAAGAAGAAGGCCACGGGAACTCGAAAGAGTTCTCGGCGCCTGGTAGTGTTGGATTCCTCGTCCGATGACTCCGAAGCGCACTCCTCCCACGAAGGCGAGGAGGAGGAAGAAGAGGCCTCTCCCCCTCCAACGGGGGGAGGAAAGAAAAGGAAGGCCACCCCAACTAGGGGGCCGGAGGGTCCAAGAAGGGAAAAGCCCTTCTCCCGGACTACTCCACCAACGCCGACGACGGCGAAGAGGAGTGGCCATCCAGGGCCAAGCCCCTGGCAAAATCGTAAGTATCCGGATACCAAAATAATTCATGGTGTTCCTTTACTGCACAATATCTTCTAACGCCGAACATAATCATGTTGTTCGCCCATGGCCCAGCTCGACGCTTCATCGAGCGGATCCCTGGATTCGTCAGATGTGAATAGTCTTTCACTCCCGACTGCTACCTCCCCTCGCCCCACGGACGACGCTGAGGTGGAGTCCCAAAAGGGGACGAGCCAGGAGGAGGTAGCCCCGGAGGCGCCGCAAGGTGACCTTCCTGATTCCAGGCGCAAAGGGGATAAAACCCCAAAGGGCTCTAAGTACGGCCCTGGGCCGGACACCGCACCGGAACCTTTAGTGGTTCCGGAGTCCGGCAGGTGGCCCCCTCGTAAGAAGGGCAAGCCTATGACGCTGGTGACCCCCGTCCAACGGGAGGCACCGGACAATTTGCTGGAGGTGCTTAACGGCGCCTCCATCGACGAGGAGCACCGCACTATTATGAGTGCAGTGGTCCAGAAGGTTCAGTCCGCCAAGAGCGGGCTGACAGAAGCCTGTGCCAGCCTTCTAACAGGCTTTGAGGTATGTATTTAAGACATGTAAAAATATTACCGCATAGACAGTAGCCCCTGATGCTCAGTTTGGTGTTCGGGAAGAAAAGCCGGACTGAGGATCTAAAAAGATATACACAGGAGTCTAACATAAATATGTCAATATGGGAATGCAAGCTGCGCTGCTGACCTCTGCCGCACTGACTGCGGAGGTCGATGCATCGAAGCAGAGCCTCGAGCGGTCCGAGAACAAGCTCGGCCTTGCCAAGAAGCAGCTCGAGGACAAGGAAGGTAAGTAGTACCTGATGTTAGTATATAAAAAATACCTGGTTGCAAAAAATGACAGGACCAACGTGAGTGTTACAGGGGCCACAACTGAGGTGGCGACCCTGAAGGAAGCGTTGTCCAAGGCCGAAGACAATGCGGCCGTGGAGCGCACCGAGCGAGAAAAGCAGGAGGCGCAGGTGGCGAAGGTGCGCCAAGAGCTCCATACTCTTGTGAAGAAACATGAAAGATTGGAGCTTGACTCAAAGACTCGAGAGTCCGATCTTGCATCAGCCCTTGAGAGCGCCAAATCCGCCAAGGCAGAAGCCCAAAAAGCCCTCCAGGAAATTGAGGCAATGAAGAAGATAGCGGCGGGTAAGGCATTCTTTATGCAAAGCAAGCACGTGAAAGTGAATTACTTGTTACTTACCCGAGTCCGGAGCTCTCCAGGAGCATTCGCAGATCTGCCCCGCAGTGTGTCCGATGCTGCCGCATTCTACCGAGCCAAGGAAAGGAGCTCGACGGAGAAGGTGTTCTGGTCCAAGTATGTTGAGGCCGTACACCCAGTGGCCTTGAGCGACCAGCTGAAGCAGCTAGTCGAGCTCCATAAGGTAGCTGAACAGGCCATGAAGGGCCTAATAGTCCGGCTATGGCCTGGGGAGGTCATGCCCGGGAGCTACTTTGGGCTGGTGTGGTGGCTGGTGGATGCCTGTCCACGGCTTGAAGTCATCAAGCGCTCCATATGCATCGAAGGCGCCCGTAGGGCCCTTGCCCGTGCTAAGGTACACTGGGGCAAGCTGGATGCTGAGAAGCTGGTGACAGATGGGCCACTGGAGGGGAAGGAGCATCACAGGCCCGAGATGTATTATGAGGGCGTCCTGAAGGGTGCCCGCCTTGTGGTGAATGAATGTTCCAAGGATTTCATTTTTGAGTAAACTCGCTCGTGTTTATCCTGTGCGCTGAAAACTTGTTCATATGCGCTAAGCAATGCTTTTTCAATTTAAAATATTACCTTCTGTGCGGCCGTTTATTAAATCTAAGAGATGCGAGTCGTCGGCTTCTGCCCCCATGCCACGAGTGCTGGGGTGTTTGGGATAAACCTGAGCGCTCTTGTTCACATTCTTGGGTCCTTCGAGGGAGGCGCTCAGCACAACGAACAAGGCAATCGGACTATAATGCTTTATCACTCTCACTTAGCCATAGAATTCTATAATTTTAAATTTCGGCAAAGCCCCTAGTATTCAGAAGACCAAGTTTGGGGCGCTATCCATGCCTAGGCCGGACAAAGCCAGCTCCTCGCTCTAAGCGGCATAAGTCTTTAGGGACTCGAAAACCTCTCGAACAGCGACCGGCTCTCGCCCTATCATGACGGTCAGTTTTAGCTTTCTCTACTGAGGTGCTTAACCCAGCTCAACTGGGGCACAATCGCAGTAGTTGTCCCAGCGCTACCTTAGCCGATATAACGGAACGTAAGGTACCAAAACATGGGAGCCGGGAAAACCCAACTATTGACCCAAGACATGATTCGGAGCCGATGCATATAATGCTATAAGTTCAGGGTGCCGCACTCGTGAGAGTGTTCGGACTTCTCACACCATATTCTGGGGTACTTAAGCCCCTGGTGTATTGGCCATACCAAAGTGTACGGTTGCGTAATGTCATAACTGAACATATTTACATAAAAAATGAATGCAATAATAGACAAGAGCTATGTATTGTTTATTAAAAGGCTGCTGTGAAAGCAGAACGATAAAAATACTGCGATAAGCAAGAGATGGGATTATTTGACATGTCCCCCTCCAGGGGCAAGCTCCGAGACTTTATGTAAGACAGGTATTTAGCTCGTTATAGAGACCACCTGGACATTCGACGTAGCTTGCTGCCTCCCTGGCTGTTGCATCATGTGTTCGGCGATTGTACTGCCGGACAGGCCTTCCGGAGAATGGAGTCCTGAAAGTAAGAAAAAAGAAATGACAAAATCAGGAGCCCCTAGTGCGGTTGAACCGTATTTTGGGCGTGCCATGGTTGTGCCCCTCCTTTTATGCCCATGGTATTTCCAGAGCGTAATTATGTACGCGTAGTACTGGTTTCACAATTTCGCGAGGGCTGGGGTTGGTGCCGCACTGCTACGCTTGCACGGAACGTGCCAGGTGGTCTTGTGGTAGGTTACTCCGGGCGTGCTTGACGATGTCCGGACGTTTAATAGTCGGACTGGAGAATTACCTTGAGAGGCTACTTTGTACTTCCGCCGCGAGGGCCGCCGTATGCTCCTCTGTTCGGAGAGAGCGTTCGGTATTTCCATTGACCGTAATGACTCCTCGAGGGCCTGGCATCTTGAGCTTGAGGTATGCGTAGTGCGGCACCGCATTGAACTTTGCAAATGTGGTTCGTCCGAGCAGGGCGTGATAGCCACTACGGAATGGGACTATGTCGAAGATTAACTCCTCGCTTTGGAAATTATCCGGTGATCCGAAGACCACTTCCAGTGTAACTGAGCCTGTACAGTTATCCTTGAGGGATCTATGCCCATTTTTTGCACTGTATCCTGATAAAGTAGGTTCAGGCTATTGTCGCCGTCCATAAGGACTCTAGTGAGGTGAAATCCGTCGATGATTGGGTCTAGAACCAATGCAGCGAATCCGCCGTGGCGGATGCTAGTGGGGCGCTCCCTTCGATCGAAAGTGATCGGGCAGGAGGACCATGGGTTGAACTTTGGGGCGACTGGCTCCAACGCATATACGTCCCTGAGTGCATGCTTCCGTTCCCTTTTAGGGATGTGGGTTGCATATATCATGTTCACCGTCCGCACTTGTGGGGGAAAGCCCTTCTGTCCCCTATTGTTCGGCAGCCGGGGCTCCTCCTCATCATCGCTATGCAGCTCCTTGTCTCTGTTTTCGGTGCTTAACTTGCCTGCTTGCTTGAACGCCCAACAATCCCTGTTGGTGTGATTGGCTAGTTTTTCGGGGGTGTCGTGTATATGACACAAGCGATCAAGTATTCGGTCCAAATTGGACGGGCCTGGAGTACTTCTATTAAATGGCTTTTTCCGCTAACCGGGTTTAGAGCCTCGAAATCCGGCATTAACTGTCGTATCCTCAGCATTGTTGCCGTTAATGTGGCGCTTATGTTTGTTGCGATGCGACCTGCCATTGTTGTCCTTGGTATCCGAATTACCAGGGCTCTTGGTCATGGTATTACTACGAGCTAGCCAGTTGTCTTCTCCCGCGCAAAAGCGGGTCATGAGTGTTGTGAGGGCTGCCATGGATTTCGACTTTTCCTGTCCTAGGTGCCGGGCAAGCCATTCGTCACAGATGTTATGCTTGAAGGCTGCGAGGGCCTCTGCATCCGGACAGTCGACTATTTGATTTTTCTTGGTTAGGAACCGTGTCCAGAATTGTCTGGCCGATTCATCTGGCTGCTGAATAATGTGGCTTAGGTCATCGGCGTCTGGTGGTCGCACATAGGTGCCCTGGAAATTGTCAAGGAATGCGGCTTCCAGGTCCTCCCAGCAACCAATTGACTCTGCTGGCAAGCTGTTAAGCCAATGTCGAGCTGGTCCTTTAAGCTTGAGTTGGAGGTATTTGATAGCGTGTAGATCATCATCGCGGGCCATGTGGATATGAAGGAGATAATCCTCGATCCATACCGCAGGATCTGTTGTGCCATCGTATGATTCAATGTTTACGGGTTTAAAACCCTCGGGGATTTGATGATCCATTACTTCATCTGTGAAGCATAGTGGGTGTGCGGCGCCACTGTACTGGGCTATATCACGACGTAGCTCAAATGAGCTTTGTCTGTTGTGTTCGGCCTGGCCGTATTTTCCATATCCGGCATGACGGTTATCGTCACGTGCCATGGGGCGCCCACGCGATCTGTAGATCGATCTTGTTTGCCTTGCCTTGTCCTCCAATATGTCTTGCAGGTCTGGCGCATTTCCCCATGCCTTGGTATTTTTTGAGCGACGCCGGGGTGCGGCTTGAGTGGATGGCCGAGAGGCCTCTCTATCGCGGCCACGAGGTGGCCGGTCGGCCACGTCATGCGCTGGTGATGTAGGTTTAGGTGCTTCCTCCTCTAATTGGGGTAGCAGCCTGCACTTTGGGTAGCTATTGGAGGGGCGTTCAAGTTCGTATTCCTCGGCCGCAAGGACTTCAGTCCATCTATCGGCTAGCAAGTCTTGGTCAGCTCTAAGCTGCTGCTGTTTTTTCTTGAGGCTGCTCGCCCTGGCCATAAGCCTGCGTTTGAAACGCTCTTGTTCGACGGGATCCTCAGGCACAACAAATTCGTCGTCGTCGAGGCTTGCCTCGGCTTCGAAGGGAGGCATGTAATTATCGTCCTCTACCTCTTTGTCTGCCGCTCTCTCATGAGGGCTGGCTTCTCCATCCTCCTGTGTTGAATCTAGCTGGAGGGGGTTGTCTTAGGCACTGTCCGGGGTGTTATTATCTCCCGTGCCGGAATCGCCGTTTTTGCTTTGGCGGGATTTAGAGCGGCGCCGCTGACGCCGGCGCTTAGGCTGCTTCTTGGAGGGGTCATCCTCCGTTGTTCCATCGCCATTCCCTTCTTTTGGGGTGTCCACCATGTATATGTCGTATGACAAGGTAGCCTTCCAGTGCCCTAGAGGCGCTGGGTCTTCGTCGTCTCCTACATCGGCGTCCATACCGTCGATGTCTTCGGAGTCGAAGTCGAGCATGTCGGTTAAATCATCGACAGTGGCTACGAAGTGGGTGGTGGGTGGGCTTTGAATTTCTTCGTCGTCTGCATCCCAACCTTGCTGACCATAGTCCGGCCAGGGCTCTCCTGATAAAGAGAGAGACTTTAGTGAATTCAGAATGTCGCCAAAGGGTGAGTGCTGAAAGATGTCCACGGCGGCGAACTCCATGATCGGTGCCCAATCGGGTTCGATCGGCAGGGGCGCGGAAGGTTCGGAGTCCGGAAAGGAGTCCGTCACCTTGGAGTCACGAGCTTCGCAAAGGACAAGGCTGGTTTTCGGCTCGATCGCCGTAGAGATTGCATCCCCCTAGGCGGTGTCCAGCCACCCGTCCTCGATTGGCGCAGTCGGCTCCGAACTAAGGGTCGGAGCGGACACTAGGGCGGCCTCCTGGGCACTGTTCGGCGGCAAAGCTAGATCATGCCCATCGTGATAGTGCGGCGCGCTCGGCTGTGGCTCGAACCCGTCGAAGATCAAGTCTCCGCGGATGTCAGCCATGTAGTTCAAACTTCCAAATCTGACCTGATGGCCAGGGGCGTAGCTTTCGATCTGCTCCAGATGGCCAAGCGAATTGGCCCGCAGTGCAAAGCCGCCGAATACGAAGATCTGTCCGGGGAGAAAAGTCTCACCCTGGACCGCATCGTTGTTGATGATCGGAGGAGCCATCGGGCCTAAGGATGACAACACAGAGGAACTCTCAATGAAAGCACCAATGTTGGTGTCAAAACCGGCGGATCTCGGGTAGGGGGTCCCGAACTGTGCATCTAGGCGGATGGTAACAGGAGACAAGGGGCACAATGTTTTTACCCAGGTTCGGGCCCTCTCGATGGAGGTAAAACCCTACTCCTGCTTGATTAATATTGATGATATGGGTAGTACAAGAGTAGATCTACCACGAGATCAGAGAGGCTAAACCCTAGAAGCTAGCCTATGGTATGATTGTTGTTCGTCCTACGGACTAAAACGCTCCAGTTTATATAGACACCGGAGAGGGCTAGGGTTACACAGAGTCAGTTACAATGGGAGGAGATCTACATATCCGTATCGCCAAGCTTGCCTTCCACGCCAAGGAAAGTCCCATCTGGGCACGGGGCAAAGTCTTCAATCTTGTATCTTCATAGTCCAGGAATCCGGCCAAAGGTTATAGTCCGGTCATCCGGACACCCCCTAATCCGGGACTCCCTCACCACCTCTCACCCCGATTCATACACGATGGGCGCCAAAACACAATGTCCCCTCGGCCGAAATTGACTCCCTCCCCGATTCATACACGGTGGGCGCCAAAAACAAACTCTCATCGGCAAATATTCGGTGTATGCGAGATTACCATCCTATCCCCAACCAACTAATATTGTTGTGATGTAGGAAATGTGAAATGGGGGATAAGTTTGTAAATTTCCTCGCATTTGAGGCAAGTGCGCCCTGAAGACATGGTCCCCCCTTCCTCTCTACCCATTTCCCCATTCGTACTCCGTGGGCGCCAAAACACCCTCTCCACCCCAGCCTCCTCCGTCCGCCACCCCATCCACCGCCGTCCTCCTCCACCATGCCGGAGTTGATACCCCGACGCCGCTCTCCATTACAAGAGATCGACCTCTCTGATCCACGGCTTCAGACCGGGATCCTTGCATCCCGTCCTCTCGCTTCATCCCCGCCGCCGTCCACCTTGTCGGTGTTGCTCCTACGACCGTCTCGTTCACCATGCCCCGCAGCCACCGTCTAAACTCCTAGATCTGCTTCCACGCCACCGACAGCCATCGTTACTGCAGCACCATCAAATTCTCAGCACATGCATACATGGCGCCGCACCAGAGGCGGTACTCTTTCATATCTCCTCAACTTATTTATCGCAGCAAGAAAATGGATCGCCACTGCTTTACTCTGATTTCTTGTCCATCACTTACTTGCTAGTTGAAAGCAAACATTGTTTGCGAAGTTTCCTTTGTCCGATTTGCACCTTCAGATCCGCCATGGCACGCTCAACACTATACTCCCAATGCTTACGGTTTTCCCTTTTATATTCCACACTAGTTAAATCACAGTAGACTAAAATTTCAAAATTGGGTCAATTGATTTTTCAGAGCTCGCCGGAGTTCGCCAGTGCAAATGAAGGGGCTCGGGTGGGGACGGTGGTGGTGGGGCCTCGCCAAACGAAGAAAACTCGACGCGGGTGGGGACGGTGGTTGTGGGTGGCAGTGGTGGGGCCTCGCCAAACGAAGAAAACTCGACGCGGGTGGGGTGGGGTGGGGGTGGCGGAGGAACACAGGCGGTGGGGGCCGTTGGTCCGGCCGGCGGCCCGTGCGGTGTACTGTATGGGAAGAATCAGAGACGAGGAAGAAGAAGGGTTAGGAGACGTAGGATCTTCATCCAACCGCCTAAAATGGTCGACTTGCCCAAATGACAAAAGTCACGTGACTTGCATGCAGACATGCCTTTATATTCAGTACCATCATCCTACCTGCTTAGCACTGCTCCTGAATCCATCAAGCTAAACAATGTGCCACTCATAATTCCAAACTTGTTGCTCAAATACCACTACTAGGGAAAAACCTAGCAGTAGCACTAGTTTTGTGCTCACTAGTAGCGCGGGTAGGCGCGCTACTAATAAGGCGCTACAGCTATTGCTTAGCAGTAACGCGTGCCGGCGCGCGCTACTGCTAGGACAAATAGCTGTAGCGTTTGTTCACCCCCACGCTACTGCTAATGAAACTAGTGGCAGCGCGTTTTCTCTCCATCGCTACTAGTATTCATTTTTTATTTTTTTATTTTTAGTGTATTTATGCGGTTTTCTCTCCATCGTACAAATATTGGTACAATACCAGTTATGAGGTTTACATCATTATGTCCAGTGTGTCAAATGAAGGTGGATTAGGTTCAAGTGGAGGCAATATGTGGTGCATGTCAAAAGTATACTACTAATCCAAACTTGATCTAGTTTGGACTAGTAGTACTTTCGATGTGCACCACATGTTGCCTCCACTTGAATCTAATCCACCAGCACAAGCTATTTAATCATCATCATAGTAATTACCACCAACATTATTTTTTTAATCACAACTAACACTAGCTAATAATAATCATCATAGTCATTACCACCAACACTAGCTATTTTATCATCATAGTAATAGTGTAGCACATCATCATCCTCAAACTCATTTCTAGCTAGCTAATCACACCTGCTGCTCTCTCTTAGGTAACATAACCTAAAACATGTGTAGCTCTCCTCCTTGATCAAGTTGGAGCATGCAGATGAACATGTCTCCTAATCGTGGGATGCGCTTCTGTTTGCTGCCCCCTAGTACTTCTCTGCGCTCCCCCATCACATATTTGGTCCAGTCTTGCACTATTAAGCATCCGTCGCTAATCTTGAATGCACTACAGTAATCTGTAGGATATCTTGGACGTAAGCTAATAATACTCATGGTACCTTTAGTCTCAATCCCATAAGGCACAACATTCATCAGGACTCCCTGTTGAAGAACATCGTATGGTAACATACTTAGCAATGAAGTTTAGCTTCAAAAATAATGTATGGAAAAGATGCACTGAGGACAAATATTAAAAATCTTACCATCCTTCCTAAATAGATGTGACCGTAGTTCAGTACGAACACTATTGGTCGCACGTTTTCAGTACTTACATTTCTAAATGCAGGAAGAAAATTTGTCTTGACAGTATCAAGATCTACAAGCCATGAAACATAATGATTGAGCTCCTCGCAGTTGAGTTCAGCCCCGGTACAGTATACGGTCCTGTCTACCAAGCGCTGAACATGTTTGCTTGCACCGAAATAAGCTATCAATAGAAATTAATTGTCAACTATTTTTGAATAAACAATAGCAAAGACATAAATATGGTTGAGAAACTCACATTTTGGTATAACTGGAGGCGTCTGCACATCGACCCAGATGTCGGTATTACCTTCAATATCATCTTCCGGACGAATATCGAAGGTGATAACCATATCAGGCTCAAATGCATAAGTCTTGCATAGTGCTCGCCATGTTTTGCATCCAAAATAGGTGTAGTCGTCTGAATTGTATAATTTTGTGTGGAAAATATAACCATGCTCGGTCTTCAAGTAAAATTTCTTTACCTCCATAGTACAACTGCAACCTATCTTATCCAATACAAAAACTCTTGCATGGCAGGGGATACACTAGTAGAATAGTAAAAACAAATTATAAGTTGAAGCAAATGAAGCATATGTCATGCTTAATTACGAAAAAAGAATTGTAGTTGTGACTTACTGTATCCACTTCGAAGTTCTCGTCCAGCTTGATGCTAAAGCGCCTATCATCATCTAGGAAGATTCCGTCGCATAGGCCGCGCTCGTCTTCGCAGTATTTGCAAATACCGAAATCCTTTTTGTCGTCAGACATTTCCTATGTTCATCGTTAAAACATTAATTGAAAATCGATCGAAGACAACTATCAGGATACTCAACACACAAATCCGGGGCACTCGATATTTCCGACATATTCTGGCACAAGTCATGCCAAAATTCACGAAAAAATCTGGCATGACCTTTGCTAAAATAGGACATATCGAGCGCCTGAAATTTGCCAGAACAGAAATGAATCAACACTCCGGCAAAACATAGGCCACTCGGAGGTGTAACCTGTAAACATGACCGGCCACTTGGGCAAGCACATATCATATTTGAGCAACACAAGATATACATTTCAAAATATATTATAGGACTCAAATTAGCAGGCATTGAATAAGCAAAAGTAAATCATCTCATGCGTGTTCGTACATCGTCGAATATTATCACTAATACATCCCGAATAGTGTCATACATATAACATCACTAATACAACTAAAACCCAAGCACACGACGGGTATCGGCACGGGTGGTGGACACCCATAGAGAAGGAACCATCATGGGATCATAGCCCCAGTGAGATCCCTGGAGAACCTGCCAGGTATTGGAGAACCTGTGCTCCAACGCAAACAAGTAGCGACGGACGTGCGCATCCTCCTCACTGACACGGTGGCGCACCACCTCTGTGGGGTCCTCGAGCCTTTGGACCGTCACTGGCCCACGCGACTGCCACCAAAGAAGGTTCGGGTCAACGACAGGCTGGCTCCTCACCAACCTGCGCCCCCCGGTAGGTAGCGCCTCCCAGTACCACCCCGGCGGAGCCCAGTCCCAGACATGGCCCATCTGGTCAAGCAGGTGTCGTCCTCCATCGACTCGACGACGAGGATGCGGGATAGGCATCGTCCACATTGATGCGGGAAAAATTGCTTTAACTAAAAAAATAGCAACAAGTTCTTACTAACATGTTCTATTAATTCAATTAGTTCTTACTGAAAATAAACTTACTATAAATAAAAATAAACTAGTACCTAGCTAATTAGTACCTAGTTCTTACTAACTAATTAGTACCTAGGAACTACTGCTAAGGGTTCATACTAACTAACTAACTAACACTAAATTAACTAACTAACACTAAAAATAGCCTAGGGTTCATACTAACTAGCACTAAATAGCTAGGGTTCATACTAAGCAAATTAACAAGAGGGATCGGAAGGGAAGAGTGCTTACAGAGGGCAGGGAGAGAGATGGGGTTGGGGGAGACGGCGGCACCGAGGCGCGGTCGAGCGGGGTCGGGGGAGACGGCTGCGAGGCGGGGTCGGGGGAGACAGCGGCGAGGCGGGGTCGGGGGAGACGGCGGCGATGCGGGTAGAGGGAGATGGCAGCGAGGCGGGGCCGAAGGAGACGGCGGTGAGGCGGGGTCGGGGGAGACGGCCGCGAGGCGGGGTTGGGGGAGACGGCAGTGAGACGGCGGCGAGGCGGAGGCGACGAGGGGGAGAAGAGAGAGTGGTGAATTGGGAGGAAGAGGAGGGAATCAGGCCGCGCGGGGGGTTAGGTGAGAATAGATTTAACAGTAGCGTGGGAAGGGAAAAAGCGATGCTGCTAAAATCGGTAGTAGTAGCGCCATATCTAGAAGGGCGCTACTACTATACCTAGCATCGGGAACGGTGTGGCAATTATAGTAGTAGCGCGTTCAGTTCCCGCCGTGCTACTGCTAAGGGGGTAACAGTAGCGCGGTTTTGGCAGACGCGCTACTGCTAATTAGCAGTAGCGCCTCATTTTAACACGCACTACTGGTAAGATTCTATGTATAAGGTTTTCCCTAGTAGTGTACGAATTTGATATGATATTGATATTACTAAAACAGATAACGTTTAATTGGTCACCTAATGTTCCTACTTTACTTTCGAAAAGCACATGCACCACATATAGAGAGACAACAGGGAGTTGCATTCTTAATGCGCTCTGGTTCATCATGTGTGGACACTGCGCAATGAACATTTTATTATCCAAAATCTGCTTGCTCTTCTTTAGCATGTTCCTCTTCCGTTCTTCTTTAATAAGTACTATATCCATTCCTAAATACAAGTCTTTGTATAGATTCCACCATGGACTACATATGGAGAAAAATGAGTGAATCTACACTCTAAAATGTATCTGGATACATCTATATGTGATCCATAGTGGAAATCTCTACAAAGACTTGTATTTTGGAACGGAGGGAGTATGGTAGTAGTACAGTATGTTCCTTGTAGTGAAGATGAACAGGGACATTTGCAGTGTAGAGGTCTATATGGTCGGTTGTGATGAACACTTTGAACTCTTCAGGCCTCTTTGATTCGTAGGATTTTGTAAACATAGGAATAGGATTTGTAGTGGCCTGCCCACTTGAATCCTATAAGAATAGCAAGGAAATGCGGGGAGATGTGTCGCCTTTGAGAGTTACACTGATATTAATAGTACCGCACCTTCAGTTGAAGAGAGCTGGTATCCGAAGCCTTTCTAGCCATACCGGCAATACTAGCACATATATTCCAGCAAGTTCCACTTTGCTAATTTTACTTTGATACTTAAGGTTTCCCTATTATATCTACACTATGATCTGTGTAGCTGCTTTGTGTCGCACTAGCAGCAGTCCACTCTTGAAGACTGTTGGAGATATGCCCTAGAGGCAATCATGTATGATGATATTTCCTATGTGTTTATGAATAAAGATAGTCCTTGGACATTATCAATGATGTGTATCAGCAAGTACGTGCCTTGTTTGTGGGACGCGCATCCAACTAGACTAGCATATGACATGGTCGATGGCTTGGTCTCACTAGCCATGGAACATTGGATGCTAACCGGATTATATGGACTTGGAAAGGTCTAGTCGGATTCGATGTAGTCGGATCCGAGTCGAGATAAGGTCTGAGTCGGACAGACCCAACTATGAGATGCAGTGATATGTCATCTGTGAGTCTCTAGTACAACATATGTTCTATGTCCTAAGACCTGAGCTGACGCATGTACTCGGGATGGTGACAGACTTGCTTTGGGCCAACCAAACGCTACTCCATTATTGGGTAGTTACAAAGGTAGGTTTCGGGTTTGTCCAGTCCCATGCTGCGAGACATGGTCGAGCAAGATGGGATTTTCCCCTCCGATTAGGAGAGATATACTCTGGGCCCCTCGTGTGATCCGACCAGGATAAGCATGGCCATGCGACTACGATTATGAGATAATCCGGATAGTGGTCGGAATCACTGGAACGAGAAAGAGGTCGGGCTAGCACAAGGATGACAATCTCGCCTTGAGCCCGACAACATATATCGTGTGGCAAAGGGAACAGAAGTGTGACATGTTATACAGGTTCGCCTAACCAGCTTCATAGTCTGCTTGGTGTTCGGCATGCCTTGCTAGAGGCCGCTACCAACTGTGCAGTTTGGAGGTGATCCGAACTGCGACCAAGACGACTTGAACCTAAAGGGTCGCGCGCTTAAGGGAAGGAACCTACGAGGTCGGATCCGAAGACACTGGTCGGATGTGATCTGAATTGTATTCAATTTGTGGACGAGTAGACTTGTGGGCTTTAGGGTTCATGCGAGGCCCAAGTGTTGAGCCTGCGACCGATGCCTATATAAAGTGGAGGTGCGGGACACTTATTCGGTTGATCGCTTCGGTGCCATCATTAGGGCTTTGCATGTGTTGCAACTAGCCACCTCCACTCGCTGCCAGTTGTGTGTTCGGACCTAGCAGTCTGTCGCATGACATTCCTCCTGCACACGTGGATACCATTAGAGGCGGTGCACCTGCGCCGCTCCAGCGAACCTGTTTGCAGGATCCGATTGGCTACGTGGGAGACCGGCAAGGAGGAGACGACTCCAAGAATGCACTGCCTCAACTCTACTTCCGCTGCATGGCACTGCGCGTCTAGTGGTAACGAACTGTGATCCATCTCCCGTAGCATGTTCTTGGTTGTTCTGCGCGTAGGAATTTTTAATTTGCAGTCGACGCACCCTACCGTAGATCCCAACAGCTAAACACTGCAATGACTTGCAAAATTGGCACCAAGGCATTGAGTGCCATTCTGGATGCAATGAAACTCATACGCTCCCCACCTGTTGACTCTTGTTCAAAATATGATCCTAATGACTCTTGTTCAAAATTGCCACATATAGAGAGACAACATGGAATTGCATTTCTTTGGGCACTGTGATTCATCATCAGTGGGCAACCAACATTGTATGCAATGAAGCGGAACGTCAAGAATATGCTTCCTCTTGTGTTCTTTAACATGTTCCTCTTTTGTTATTATGTATTTAGTACGTACAGTATGTTCCTTGTCAGGAAGGGGAGCAGGGACATCTGCAGTCAACAGCTGATAGAGCTAGCATGTACGTGATCGATGGGCTTTCAATTACTAGCGGCAATACAACACTGTATTTTCAAGCCAGTTCCACTTTCCCGATTTATATATCGTGGTTATGGTGTGCCCCTTTTATGTACACTATGATCCGCCTAGTTGTTGTGTGCTCTTGTTATCATGGTTTGGCAATAAACTCTTTATACATTATATTATGAACCTATCATCTGCCAACTATCCTTACTTCTGGAGCCTATTTTTTTGTGTACTTGTGCCAGATTATATTAATGCACGCACCATATTACAGCACACATGAGCTCTCTCATCAGAATCCAGTGATAGCACACAAGTGTTTATATGGGTGCCCCTATATTAGAATATACTCTGCATTACAAAGATAATCTCACTACTATTTATGTTTTCATGGTTCTCAGATATTATACATAATTAACGTGAATATCAGAATCCGCGCATCAGAAGAATATTGTGGAACACCGCAATGACTTACAAAATTGGCACCAAGGCATTGAGTGCCATTCTGGATGCAATGAAACTCATACGCTCCCCACCAGTAGATTCTTGTTCAGAATATGATCCTAATGACTATTCTAACCTCAAGGAGTCAAAGGCAGATGGCCTTCCTGTTCACCCATCAAGGTGCATGTTCTAATTTGGCAAGGTTTTATTGATTGCGCGTATCTTGCATATGTTATCGTGCATTTCTTCTACTTTGTTGCACCGCCATCTGCTTAGTTTACTCATCATATATGTCAAGACGCCATGTCCATCCATTATCAATACATATTCCATCTGTCATCATACCATATTTTTTCACTTAAATGTTGTTCTTGTGCATCAAACATCAAAAAGGAAGAGGGTGATTACCGAACCTGAAGGAGCACCAGCAAAGTCCTTGAAAAACGTGGTTGTGCCAGAGAAATCAGATACCACCCCACTTATATTGGTTGTACAACCAATGACACAAAATGTAGGACCGACTCCAGCAGACTGTACCCATACTTCACTGGCCACACCACTAGCCCCACCACACAGGACCTGCACTCCAGCAAAAGGTATGCCGATTTCAGTTGCCATAGCACCAGCCGTACCACAGAAAAATCCCACTCCAGCAAAAAGTACAGCAAGTCACCGGCCGAAGACCTATCCCAACTGCAGAGACGGCCAATTCCTGCTGATTGGAACCCCATTCCAGTTATTCCTAGTTTAAAAGACAATGCTTTCAATGTTTTTAGGGATTACGTGCATATATTCCCATCATGGGAAGATTATAGTGAAGACAAACACCATTTTCACATCTTCCTGTCCCACTTACTTGTAAGTGCTATTATTGATGGTGATTATTTTTCTGTTTTCTGCTGATTGAACACATCAATGATTTACATTACATTGTTGTAAGTAGGCGAGGGTCAATCTGGATAGTCATGACGAGCAAAGCTTGCTTGCGCTTTTCAAGGAAGCATTGCAGCAGTATCGGTGTTACCTGAGGAAATCACACTTTGATGGCAAGTCTATAAACAAATTTCTGGTGAAGTCTCCTGTGCTAAATTTAGAAGACATTGAATGGAAAAACCTTGTTATGCACTGGTCTCGTTCCCAGGATGAGGTACTGTCTATGATATCGCAGATACTATCTATGATATCGCATGACAATTTGAACTTCTACTTTTCCGCATGTGCCTTATGGATCGTTTTTGCAGGAAATCTGTTCGAAGAAGAATTCCAGTTTGAAAAGAACAACACGATATCACAAATATGTTGCCCGCTACTTTGCTCTTGTTAGTCCTATTGTCCTGTTTCACTATACTTGCATACATACCTGGTTCATTATGTGACAGCAATATGCATGATAGCTTGCTTATCAATTGTTCGCTCCAAATTATCTGATCTGTATGAATGGTTACATTAGTGTAGAATATATCCAATGATAATGAAATTTTTTAGCTCTGCATTGTTCTTGTAAGTACCTGTTGTCCTTTATCAGTGTACTTATATTGACAGGTAGTTGTTCATGTACCATCACTCTGCAGCTTATTTTCCTTTTCCCTCCATTTTCTACACATCAGATCTATATTTACTCTTACCATAAGGTTGGATAACACCGATGGTACTGAAGAAGTTTAGCACTGCATTGCTCTTGGCTGTACCTTTTGCATGTATCACTGTACTTACATTTATAGCTACTTGGTTATGTAGCATCACTCTTCATCTTATCTTAAATATTCTCCATTTTTTCTTATATTATCACATATATATTTACTCTTAACAAAATGTAGAATAAAGGCAATGCTTATGAAGAAGATTCTATGATAAACTTCTTGAATTCCCCCCCCCCATCAGCATGGACAAGGGCTTTATAGAGCCTGTCTTCACCAATAATGTAAGTTTGTCTTTCTCAAGCCTTCAAACTTTGTTGTGTATATTTGGTTAGGTATAATTGCAACAACTGTTTATTTTTGGTGTTTGCATCAAATTGCATGTTTAAAGTTTATTATGTAGTTCATAAACAAAAGTTTGTCCTTCTCAATTTAAGTTTTCAGTTGTACAACCAAGTTCCTTCTTCATACCATGTAAATTAAACTATACAGAGCAAGTGATCTTTTTTGCACTACATGTATGCTTCTGTTCTTGATCCGTAATCCAGTGGTGTTGTGAACCTACCCACTACAGCACAATATCATATTCTGCAATGTCTTAACTATGAACAATGTCATATCATTCTACTATTATTTAAACCATCTCTTTATTTGCCAATATGAAATGAGATAAATTGATAGCACACTAACCATTGATACTTATGAGTTCTTGATCTGTAATCTAGTGGTGTCGTGAAGCTGCCAACTCCTTCACAATGTCATTTCTTGCCATGTCTTGACTTGAACAATACCATATTGTGTTAATGCTATTTTAAACTATGTCACTTTATTGGTCAGTAAGAAATGTGATGAATTGTCAGCACTGATACTTATATGTGAAAAACCTGTCATCTGTCTGTTTGTTTATCTTTCAGAGTGAGGAGGATATAAGTGCCAAACAAGCGCAGTCTCATCAGCTTGCTCAGCTGCTTGCGCTGCAGCTCCCAAGCAGGGCTAACCTTTCTTGAACTCTATTTGAGTGTTGTCGGTTTTGTATATTATTTTGTCGGCGTGTGTATTTGCACTAGTGGTGATCTTTGATGCCCAGTGTACGTAATCTGCTATCTGCTTGTGCTTTATTATCATAGTGGCGAACTTTGATGCCCAATGGATGTAATATGCCGTAATTTCTTTATTATATAGTCTAGGTTTTTTCTTATCCATGATGCTGCAGTTATTTTACTGTATATATATATCCTGTCTTCGCAATAAACCGTCCAAACTGTAAAATTATGGTACATAATCAGGTCGTCATGAAAATCACTCCGTATGATCCTGATCATGGGCCCCGTCATCTTGGTCCATTAACATGCCTAAATGTAAACTGGCCCACTAGTAGATTCGGGCCTTTAATAGGCCGAGTAAACCGCCAGCCATATTTTCGCAAGAAAACTCAATGGGCTTTTAGGAGGCTGAAAAGTAGGTTGGGCCTGAAACGTGCCGAACAGCTCACGGGCCGATAGCAGGCCGAAATAGACACTCGCCCATGATTGTGCCAATCAAATCACGGGCTTGTAACAGGCCAAAATTGTCTTGGTCCTTGTTTGGCCCAATCAGATTATCTATCGGCTGTGAGCAGGCCGGATGCAAACCGGGCCGTAGTTAGGCCCAACTATATGACGGGCTTTTAACAGGCCAAAATAAATATAGGGCTGGAATGTTAAACGGGCCTTTAACAGGCCGAAACTAATATCAGGCCGAATTACTAAATGTGCCTTTATCAAGTGGGCCCAAAAGCATAAAGTCCAGTTGACGGGCCAAATCTGATATGGGCCATAATTTAGCCAAAAGCCTCTTAAAGGGCCAGATCTGATCTGGGCTGTAATTTGGCCTAGAACATGGTAGGCCTTTAACGGGACGGATCTCATATGGGCCTTTATTAGGCCCGGAACATGGCAGGCTGTTAATGGACCGGATCAAATATGGGCCGGCATTTGGCCCAAAACATGGCAGCCGGCCTACTAGTGTCCTCAAAATCTTGTGGGCCTTCAGCTGGGCCTACCCATTATGGTTGGTGAAATCTCATGGGCCTTTAGCTGGGTCGGCCCATTATGGTCCGCAAAATCTTCTGGGCCTTTAGCTGGGCCGGCCCATTAATCTCATGGGCCTTTAGCTGGGTCGGCCCATTATGGCCCGCAAAATCTTGTGGGCCTTTAGCTAGGCCGACCCATTATGGTCCACAAAATCTCGTGGGCTTTTAGCTGGGCTGACCCATTATGGACCAAATCTTGTGGGCCTTTAGTTGGGCCAGCCCATTTAAATGTTATGGGCCACTTTTGGGCCGATCCACGTGTCAACATATCATAGGCGCATCTCGCCCGTTGGATGAGTGACACCTGTGCCAACGCGGAGCTGACACGTGTTTCCTCCAGCCAATGATGATTTTACACGTGGAAAATCCCCATTGGTTCGGGCTGTTGAAGTGTTATCGGATCCAAACCGGACCCGATAGCTTAACGGCGTTCCGTTACGGTGGATGCCACATGTCAATCACCCTTGATGAAAGCACTTCTGTGACGCACGATTTATCGTCATGGAAGTGGACACTTCCGTGATGATAATTTTGGTAGTGTCATGGAACACTTCTACGACAGCACAGGTATGACTATCTTGATTCTGTCATAAAATCGTCATGGATGTACATGCATGACAGAAAACGTGACCTGCTATGACAAACACGTATCATCACAGAAGTGTATTTTTTTGTACTGATGGTGGCAAAGTTTGTTGCTGGTATTGGTGAAATTGAACTGAATAGTTAATACTTGAACATCACACAATGTGCAGTACTGAAATAAACAAGGCATGAACATGCTTAATACATCAACCGTACAAAACATAGCCATTGCAAGTGGTATTGGTAAGATTTAGCTAGTCAGATCATACATGTTAAGTCCTGGGGGGTAGTCGCCGAGGCACTTCTTCTGGCCAGAGCCTGCACCATGTCGGCGGCGGCGAAGGCGAGGTATTCCTCCTGGTCAACACGCACAACCACCATCGCGCCATGGACCACCATCGGCTCCTCGACCTCCACGTGATATGTGGTTGGGCTTACGCGGCGATGCTATAGGGGTAGGGACGGTGGGGATTCAGAGGCATGAGGATGTTTTGCAGGCACCATTTAAGCAATCAGGCCAGGGCCATGATAGAGATCGGTGGGTTACCTGACTGGATCCGAGCAGAACGTAGATGTGGTTGAAGCTATGGTTGCGGCGGCGGCGGTTTGAGCTGCCTGTAGGGGGAAGCGCATGGTGGGGGAGGTGGGGTGGGAGATACTGAGGATATTTGATGGGTGGGGATGTGGTTGGAGGAATAAGTTCTGAAACCGCGTGCCTAATGAAAATTTCACTTCGAAACTTGAAACTTGGGCGAGGGAAACACACAATGGAGACGAAGCGCGTAAAATACTCGTGTGCGAGAAAACAAAAAATTGGCAGTTCCCGTCTCCAAAAAAATGTACACGTATAATCGATTTTTTCGGTCAATGGTACGCCTGGTTTATTAGGAACCATCGCACAGGTAACACACTTATGGATCATTAACGCAAAAAATCACACACGGGTACAACATAGAAACCGTGTGTTTTGTGATCTTCTAATGATTAACGCAAAAAAGTGCACACAGTCACACATGCTAATCAATGTTGTAAGTGCATCTAGTGCCCCTTAGTGATTTTGGTGTATTGAAGACTTATAGGTTAAGGGACTAATGCGTTTGTGAGTGTACACCGGTCTATAAGTCTATGAGGAGTTTGATATTTACAAGGAAAGTCGATCCCTAAAAATGAATATCTTCGACTGAAGATTTTGGTATTTCCGAAGACTTTCATGAAGACTTTGAAAGTGAAGAAACTGGTGTTACCGTGAAGACTTGATATTCATGCGAGGAATATGAAGCTTGAAGACTTTCCTTTTCATAGTTTTGTTTTCTCTTTCTTGAGTCATAGGAAACACCGTACTGTTAAAGGGGGTCGAGGAAATACTAAGGAAAAATTTCCAAGTGATGCTCGACTCAAAATCCTAAACCTACCAAACCCTTCGAGTGAAGCCTTTGGAAATCTCATACAGTTCAGTCACTTTCTTCAGTAACAGAGACGAAGTTCTTCTAGTCGCTAAGGAATTTGTTCCGACTAAGGAGTTAGGAATTCGCCAGTGCGGATTGCCTACACAGTGAGGATCATGATAGCCCTGAGGGATTTGATAGTCAAATTTCTGACCGTTGCTATGCTGCGCGCCAGCTAACCCAAAATATCTTATCCACCTAACGGTCATATCATTGAAGGGCATTTATGTCTTATCATGTCGGGCTGCTCCCTAGGCTATAAATAGCCGCCCCCTACAACCACTAGTTGGTTGGCTGCTCCGAGAGAAACTGACACTTGTCAATTGAGAGCAACCCATCCTCCGAGGACTTTGAGCGAAAATCATCGAGTGAGGAAAAACCCAAACCCAAACACCTACAAATCCAAAGTGATTGAGCATCACTAAAGAGATTGATCCTGCGTGGATCCCACGCTTGTTACCTTTGAAGACTGTGCTTCTTCCAGACGGTTAGGCGTCATGGTCTAGAGCATCCAAGAGGAATTGTGGATCGCCGAGTGACCGAGTCTGTGAAGGTTTGGAAGTCGCCTGAAGACTTACCACGAGTGATTGGACGAGGTCTGTGTGACCTTAGTTCAAGGAGAATACGGTGAGGACTTGGTGTCCTGAGCTGCGTGCTCAGCGACTGGGTGTCCGGGACTGTGTGTCCTCGAGTTTAAATACTCAGCCGCTCCAACCAGACGTACAACTGAGACAGCAGTTGGAACTGGTCTACCAAATCATTGTCTTCACCAACCTTACTGGTTCTATTTCCTCAACTCTTTCATTTCCTCATTACTGTGTTGAGTGATTGTTCATATCTGTGTTTGAAGACTTTGACTGAAGACTTTCTCAATTTCCTCAGTTCAATTTCTTCAGTCTGTTTGTCTTCATCTTGTGTTATCCTGTGTTTATGCTTTCTGTACTCTGTGCTTGTCTTCATTTCATCATGATGACTATGTCTGTATCCTGTTATGTTTACTTCTGAGTACTTATTTCGCTGCTAGTAGTTCTTCGCTAAGGAATTTCCTCACCGGCAAATTCCTCAGTGAAGAATTCATAAAAATCGCCTATCACCCCCCCTCTAGTCGATATAACGCACTTTCAATTGGTATCAGAGCGAGGTACTCCCTTGTTCTGTGTGATTTTGGTTTAACCACCTGGAGTTCTAGTTATGTCGACTACAGGATTGAGGAACGTTTCCTGCCCCATCTTTGACGATCATGAGTATCCTTGGTGGAAGGCCATGATGAAGAAGTGACTCATGGCTATGGACAGCGAACTATGGACCGTCACCGAGATCGGTCTTAACGATCTTTGCAAGATGGCTGAAGCTGATGACATTCGCAAGTACACTCTCCTCAACCTCACAGTGAAGGATGTCATCTGCACAAGTCTGTCCCGAAATCAATTCAGGAACGTCATGCATCTCAATCACGCGAAGCTAATCTGGGACCGTCTCTCTGAGGTCTATGATGGACATCTAAATCGTAATGATCCTTGGCTTGTTGATTACAAGGAATCTCTCAAAGAGATGACATTCGAACCAGAATCATCATCGTCCAACCCCTGCCTTATGGCAAAAAGTGCTAAGGTAAACGAATGCTGCCTATCTGAGTCCAGTGATGATGAATCTGGCGATGAATTTGGACCTAGGTATGATAAACTTGCTTCCCTTACCACTAAACAACAAAAGGCTTTGGAAAAAGTTCATTACATGCTAAATAAGAGCGATGACATGTTGGGTGAAGAAATGGATCAGTCAAAAGCCTTGGCTGAAAGTCTTCAGGGACTCCATTCCAAGTTTGACGATCTTTAATGTCATGATAATGCTCTCTTATCTGATCACGAGAAACTTTCTCTTGAACTTCTTCAAAGAAAGCAAGATCTTGAGAAGCTAAGAGTGAGTTATGAAGATCTTCAGAAGGATCGCGATTCATTACTTGCTCAGCAAATCACCGCTACTCAAGAAGAATTTGTTCCTCCATGCTTAAAGTGCATTGAACGTGAATCTGCTAATTCTTCACCTGAATGTTCAAATGCTTCAACTGTTACAAATTCTTCACCTGCCTCGGCTATCACTAATTCCTCATCTGAGGACATTGCTAGTATCACTAACGATGC
This sequence comes from Triticum aestivum, assembly GCF_018294505.1. NCBI lineage: Eukaryota > Viridiplantae > Streptophyta > Magnoliopsida > Poales > Poaceae > Triticum > Triticum aestivum. The sequence goes on along the minus strand of NC_057795.1, from coordinate 648,750,128 downwards.
AGGGCTGAAGGAATTGTACACGACAGGCATGTACAAAAGCCTCAAAGGGCATCAGATTCTTTGTGATGTGCTCAAAAAGCAGATCCTCAACAGAAACCCTAGGAAAGAGGGTATTGCCTTTGAGAGGAAACTCAATGCTGATGGAACATATTGGAAGCCTGAGCAGTACCCCAAAACCTCATGGGTTGCTGCAAAGGGACCTCCAGTTGATCCATCTAACTTATCTGGCTTTACATGTGAATCTCCTCATTCTTCTGATGAGTCATTTGACTCCAACTATAAACTGTTCAAAAATCTAATTGGTGACGTATTTGCTAGATATGTTGGGACTAACTGCAGGAATGGTTCCCCTATGAAGAAAATCTGGGTTCCCAAAAGTTATGTTGAAAGTCTTCAGCTGAATGTCCTCATGACACCACCTGTGAAGAATAGGAACCCCAGATCAAACTCTTCATATGGACCTAATTCTTCATATGGATCCAAGTCCTCATACGGACCAAATTCTTCACATGGATCAAATTCCTCAAATGGATCAAAGTCCTCATATGATCATCATCGTGCTAACCCCTCTGTTTCGCAGGGTAGAGCTAAGGGCTATGAATATGCGCATTATTCTTCAAATCATTATGTTCATAAGTCCTCGAAGAATTTATCTGCTTATTCATATGCTTACCCTAACCCCTCTTATGTGAAACGAAATGGATTGGCCTCTATGCCACCTTTCTCATATGGTGCTCGCAGAGTGATGAACTCTTTGCCACCCCTTCAGATGTGGGTGGTGAAGAAAAAGAACTAATCTTGCAGGGTCAGGTCTCCAGACGTGCTTTAAACGTCTGAAGAATTTGCTGGAGGCCTGACAAATATGCCTGAAAGGACGCAGGCGAATCATGATGAAATGAACTTTCATTTCACACGTCCTCATACTGAAATATCTGTTTTACTGGCTGATGAAATTCATCTGATGAACTTGATATCATATTCTTCACTGATGAAGTATATGAGATCGTAAGTTGCACTAATTCATCTGCAGGATGATCAGCCCAAAGCCAACGAGTGGGTTCTAGATAGTGGATGTACAAATCACATGACTAGTGACAAGAGTCTATTGATTGATACTCCCTTAACACCGTCACATCTGAAGCACATCATCTTCATTGACAAAGGCAAAAGTCAGGTATTGGGTCTAGGTAAGGTTGCAATCTCAAAGGATCGACACATGGACAAAGTCATGCTTGTCGAGTCCTTAGGATACAACCTCATGTCCGTCTTAATGCTTTGTGATCTTGATATGGTTGTTGTCTTTGGAAGATACCGATGTGTTGTGATCATGGAAGCTGACCATTCCAAAGTCTTCGAAGGCTTTAGGAGAGGAGATCTGTATATTGTTGATTTCTCTACAGGACCACAACCAGCCGTGTGCTTACTTGCAAAAGCTTCAGAAGGCTGGCTATAGCATCGACGACTTAGTCATGCTGGCATGAGGAATCTGAACACGCTTGCAAGGAAGAAGCATGTCATTAGCATTGAGAATGTCAAATTCCTCAAGGATCACTTATGCGGAGCTTGTGAAGCTGGAAAGATGACAAAGGCCAAGCATCCAGCGAAGACTATCATGACCACTACTCGTCCATTCGAATTGCTTCACATGGATCTCTTTGGTCCTAATCATTATTCTGCTATTTCGAATGATGCATCTCTATATGGCTTTGTTATTGTTGATGACTATTCTCGTTACACATGGGTACACATTGTCACTTACAAACATGAAGTGCAGGAAATCTTCAAACGATTTTCCTCGAGGGCTTCAACCAACTTTGGTGTGAAGATCAAGCATATCAGAACTGACAATGGGACTAAGTTCAAGAATTCCGGTCTTGATGGCTATCTTGATGAACTTGGTATTACTCATGAGTTATCTGCTCCTTTACACTCCTCAACAGAATGGCGTTGTGGAGCGCAAGAACAGAACCCTCGCTGAAATGGCTCGCACTATGCTTGATGAATACAAAACACCTCGTTGCTTTCGGATTGATGCAATTGATACTGTGTGCCACATCATCAATTGGGTATATCTTCAAAAATTCTTCAAGAAGACTGCCTATGAACTCCTAACTGACAAGAAACCCAATGTGAGTTATTTCAAAGTCTTCGGTGCTAAATGTTGGATTAGAGATCCTCATCACAATGCTAAATTTGCACCAAAAGCACATGAAGGTTTTATGCTTGGTTACGGAAAGGACTCGCACACCTACAGAGTCTTCAACAACGTTCTTCACAAGGTTGTTGAAACTGTAGATGTGCGGTTCGATGAAACTAATGGCTCGCAAAGAGAGCACCTACCTTCTGTGATAGATGAACCAGAACCTGAGGATTCTATCAAGTTCAATGCTACTGAGGATGTTATTCCTACCGAAGAATCTGTTGAAGAATTCATTCCAGAACATGAAGAAAATCAAGCTGGTGCACCTGATGAAAATGCTGAAGAAAATGGTGCTAAAGAAAATGCTGATCAAATTCCTCAACGACAACCAGCTCATCCTCACATTGCAAAAGAAGTGCAAGTTGAAAAGATCATCGATGACATTCGAGCGCCAGGTCCTCTCACACACTCAAAAGCTTCACATTTATCTAACTTTTGTGGGCACTATGCTTTTGTCTCTATTACAGAGCCCACTAAGGTAGATGAAGCATTTCTGGATCCTGAGTGGATTCAGGCCATGCAAGAAGAATTACATCAGTTCGAGCTCAACAATGTCTGGGAACTGGTCAAACGTCCAGATCCTCGCAAGCACAATATCATCAGCACAAAGTGGATCTACCGCAACAAGCAAGATGAAAATGGCCTTGTGGTGAGGAATAAGGCACGACTTGTAGCTCAAGGCTACACATAGGTTGAAGGAATTGATTTTGATGAAACTTTTGCACCTGTTGCTAGACTTGAGGCTATTCGCATATTACTTGCTTATGCTAACCATCATAATATCATCTTACAACAAATGGATGTGAAAAGTGCATTCCTCAATGGTAAGCTTGAGGAAGAAGTATATGTTGCTCAACCCCCAGGTTTTGAAGATCCAAAGAATCCTGACAAAGTCTTCAGACTTAACAAGGCCCTGTATGGCCTCAAGCAGGCCCCTCGGGCGTGGTATGACACTTTGAAGGAATTCTTCATGAAGAATGGCTTCACACCCGGTTCACTCGACCCTACTCTCTTTACTAAATCTTATGATGGTGAACTGTTTGTGTGCCAAATATACGTTGATGATATTATCTTTGGTTGTACTGACCAACGTTATAGTGATGAATTTGCTTATATGATGAGTGAAGAATATCAAATGTCTATGATGGGAGAGTTGAAATTCTTTTTAGGTCTGCAAATTCGTCAACATCACAATGGTATATTCATATCTCAGGAGAAATACCTCAAGGAAGTTCTGGGGAAATTTGGCATGCAAGACTGCAAAGGCGTCAAAATTCCTATGCCCACAAATGGCCATCTATGCACTGATGAAAATGGTATTGACTTCGATCACAAGGTATACCGCTCCATGATTGGCTCGTTATTGTACTTATGTGCATCTGGGCCAGATATAATGCTTAGTGTTTGCATGTGTGCCCGATTTCAAGCTGCACCGAAGGAATCACACCATAAGGCTGTGAAGCATATTCTTCGATATCTAGCTCACACACCAACACTAGGATTATGGTACCCCAAGGGCTCTACTTTTGATCTCATTTGATATTCTGACTCTGACTATGCTGGTGATCGTGTGGACCGCAAGTCAACATCTGGTACTTGTCATTTCCTCGGATGATCTTTGGTCTGTTGGTCCTCGAAGAAACAGAACTGCGTATCACTGTCTACTGCAGAGGCTGAGTACATTGCTGCTGGTTCTTGCTGTGCTCAACTGCTATGGATGAAGCAAACCCTCAAGGACTACGGCATCAACGTGAAGAATGTGCCTCTGCTCTGTGACAATGAGAGTGCCATCAAGATTGCTCACAACCCAGTTCAGCACTCGAAGACAAAGCACATTCAGATTCATCATCATTTTCTTCGTGATCATGTGTTGAAGGGCGACATCTCCATCGAGCACGTGAAGACTGAAGAACAGCTAGCCGATATCTTCACAAAGCCCTTGGATGGGAAGAGATTTAGCAAGTTGCGGTGTGAGCTAAATATCTTAGAATCTTCGAATGTTCTCTGAAAAGGACACACATCCTGACACTTATGCAAAATTGATGACTTAGATGTGCAACACATGAAGAAACGTTTTTCTTCAATCAATGAAGAATAACACTCTAAGTGTGAAGAAATTAATGAAGAATTTGATTCTCAGAACCCTACGACAATTGTACGCGGTGTCTGAAATCATGTTCTTATAAGGTGGGTCACGCCACCACCAAAGTTGAAAATCTTCATTTTTGAAATTCTTCAGTTTTTCAAATTCTTCAACTTTGCAAAATCTTCAATGTTTCCGTTGTTTTTCTTCATTGGCTATATATATATATATATATATATATATATATATATATATATATATATATATATGAGTTTATGTCCTCTACAACATTCACTTATGGCTATTTCTTCAAGTTGCATTTTTCTGCTAAGTGAATGTGATCGGACCCTTCCCCTCTATGCTATACTCAACCCAATCTATTCACAAATTCTTCATGTGCGTTCTATTTGAAACTCGTTCAAAATCTTCACTGTGTCCTTGACAGCTAAAGAATTTGCGAACGGAACTTTAAAATTAATCTTATCCAAATTTTCGGTTTTACCGCTCAATCCGTTCCGGATCCCATGATAGACTTATCTATTCACCCACGATCTAACACGATCACCACTCCTCAGTACGTGGGTGACACATGTCAAGCGAAGGAGAAGGGTCAGGGGCAGGTTCATCCTAAATCTTCGGGCGAACAGTTTTTCACTGCGACTATAAATACCCCCTCATCCCTTCCTCACTTCCTTTACTCCGCTCGACCACTCTCTCTCTCTCTCGCTCGAGCTCCTCAAACCCTAGCGCCGCCACTACTCCATCGTTGCCGGTGAGGAAGAGCTTCACTGTCTCGACCTCGTCGTCGTCGTACTCGCGCCGACCGTGGAAATCTTCACTCCGCCGTTGCCATAGCTGTCTTCTTCTGCCAAGTTAGGGCGTGGAAGATCTACATTGACGAACTTCACTGTTCTTCTTCACAGTTCATCGTGTTCTTCATCCAGGGTAATTAAAAGTTACATTTACTACCCCTTTTGATTCGAAATTTCACAACAAAATCTTCAAAGGTGTTTTATTCTTCAAATCCTGACACACAAAACACCTCACTAGTCATCTGTTCTTGATTCGTTTCTCTAAGCATCATTTTTCTTCAAGATTCCTCAATTGTGTGGATCCTCGATCTATACAACTCTGGAACCTAAGACAAAGAACGCTTAGTGAAATTCTTCAAGGCTCATCTGGTCAAATTCCTCAAACTTGTTCTTTTTGAAAAACCTTCTGAGAACGCATATGACCTCTCCAAATTCCTCGCAACTATACTCTGTTCACAGGTACTCATGTCCACTGCTGAATCACTAGGTTCTCATCAACTTAACTCATTTGCAGCGTTCCTTGAAGAAAAGTTGCATACTTCTTCAGAAAATTCGATTGTTCAAATTCCTCATCTGAAGAATATGGCTGATGGTAAGAGGCAGCAAAAAGGAGGAAAGAAGCCTGAGGTCATGACTGCCTTTGAAATACCTGAGGACATCTATGCAGATTATTGCACACCTGATGAGGCTAAGTACGGAAAAGAAACTAAAACTCAGCGCAAGGTGCGCATACAGAAAATTGAACGGAGATGGGCAAGAGAATGGAGGGAGTACAGATATGTGACTCCAAAGTATATGAAGAAATTCGCACTTAATCATCCATGCCCAAGAGCTCCATTGGCACCTGGACAAAGAGCTGACCCCACCAGCATCAAGCATGGTGAGGATTTTCCTGAAGAATGGGCCAAGCGCCAAGCTAAGTTGGCGAGACAAGATAAAGAAGCAGTGAGGAAATTCAATGAAGACTCTGTTGCTGCTACTGCCACTGAGGCCTCTGTCAAGCCAAGAAAATTAATGGCAAAGAAGCCTGCTCACAAGCCAAGTTCTTCACCAACTATGCCCTCACGGCCAAGTTCCTCAGCAATGCCCTCACAGCCAGAATCTTCAAAGCCCTCACGGCCAGATTCTTCAAAGCCCTCACGGCCAGTACCAACTACTGCTCCTCCTCCAAAGTCCTCAGCTGGTCCGGCAAAGTCCTCAACACCTGTACATATGGCTACATGCCAAAGGACAACAGGCATCTCTATTGCCTCTGGTGCCTCAGCAAGTTCCTCGGCTGCACCAAAATCTTCAACAGGCCCCACTCTATTGGAGACTAAGGCAACGGCTGGTCGAGGTACTCGGCCTAGTCCGAAGAAGAAACAGGTCGCTTTCCACGTGCCATCTGACGATGAAGCTGATGATGATGAACTTGCAGAAATCATCAGAGACCGACAAGAAAGGGCCGCTAGAGCCAAAGGCACAAATGTGCCACTGCTTTTGGATCCAAGGGCGATCCTTGATTACATTGATCTCTGGCACAAGGATCCAAATACTCCTATGCCTGATTTCAAGTTGACACCTGGTCAAAGTCACATGCTGACCCATTTCATCACTGAAGAGAAATGGAAATTTGAGAAGGCCATGCAGATCAAGAAGACTCAGTTCAGAAAGGAGAAGTTCCTGAAGAATAACGTTGTCAATATGACACCTGATGAACTCCTCAAGATCCAAGCTAAAATCAAAACCCTCAGCAATGACTTCAATGCTTACTATGCTGATTGGCAAGGAGCCAAAGTCAGGTTTGTGAAACTGACTGAGAAATTCACAAATGTTGCAGTCCCATTGCAACAAGAAATTCCTCATGCTGATGCATCTGCTCAGCCAACTGAGGAACATGCTAGTACCGCTGATGACATTCAGGCTGCTGAAGAAAATGCTAGTTCCAGGGCTGATGACTCCATTCCAGCCGCTGAAGAAATTGTCAGGGCATCCACTAGTGGTGCGCCTGAAGAAACTGAAAATGTCAGGGCAACTGCATCAGTTGTGCTTGAGGAAATTCAAACAGAAACCTCAGTTCCATCTGCGCCTACACCAACTCCAATTCTTCCATGTGCATTCGATGTGAAGAAGACCAAGGCTGTAGAGCGAGCTGCAGTGAAGAAAAGGAAAGCATCCAGTGCTTCAGAATCTTCAGCTCCAAAGAAGATGAAGTCTCTGACAAGCTCTATTGAGAATCCAATTGATGTTGTTCCAATATTCACCATGTCATCAAAGGACCTTGTTCCTTTTGGTGAGGAATATGTGATCCCAAGCGGATCTAATGAAGAACCTCAATCTGCTGCTTCATCAGAGTAGGTTGATGAAGAAATTGAAGTGGATGCGATCCCTTCAACGACTGTTGCTTCTTCGCCAATGCCTCAGTTCACAGCTGAAGAGGCTGGCGTTGAAGAAATTGAAGATGAAGACGTGGACATTGGCTGCACAACGCCTGTGATGAATGATGACTTTTGGGAAAGTCAGCACCCCAATACTCCACTCTTCACCCCACTTCAACAAATACCTCAGCCCCCTGCACCAACTGTTCAAATGGGCTCTGAAGAAACTCATCCCACCTCGTCTATGCAAGAAGACATTCTGGCCGCTAGTGCTGAAGAAGTTGTTGTTGTTGAGCCCTTGAACACGCAGCCTGCCACTGAAGAGGAACCGGAAATTCCTCAGCCTGAAGAACCTGAGATTGCAATTCCTGAGGTTGTGATGCAACTCACTGACACTCCAGTGCCCAAGCCAACGGATCCATTCTCAAAGAAGCAAAAGTTCAAGGCTGAAGATTTCTTCAGCGAGCATGTGTTCTTCACTGACTATAACCCCTATGACTCTGCTCGCATAAGGAAGAGGCGTTTCTGGACTGCTAGTCAAGCAAATTTCTATTCCTCGGTACTGTTCAACAAAGACAAAGTCTTCGATCATGAACACATTCCTCATGTAGACATGGAGTCTCTGTCGTGCTTCGAGCCAGTCCTCAGTGTCCTTCACGATGCTGGATTGCTGAATTTCTGCACTGACATCTGTGACTGGAATGAAGAACTCATTCTTCAATTCTATGCAACGCTGCACATCACAGGGAACTCTGAAGATGTGAATTCATGGGTGTTGGACTGGATGTCTGAAAATACTCACTACAAGGCACTAGCAACTGAATTGCTTCGTGCCCTCCCACTCAGTCCTCCCCTTGACGGTGCTCGTTGTGTATACAGTGAACCTGAACTTTCAAATCATTTCATGCAAGTGCTGATGAAGCCTTTGAAGCCAGGGCAGGCTCCTCGAACCAAATTCCTCGTCAAGGAATTACTATATGTGCCCCGGACTGTCTATCGCATTCTTTCGAAGACAATGAGTCCTATCAAAGGCCACGACTCAAATGATGAAGAGGTCGTTGGCATCATGAAGAACATGCTTTTCCATATCATTCATGGCGTTCCCGTCAACTTCCATGGTTTCTTCATGAGGACTCTGACGAATATTGCTATGTCACCATTTGAGATGAAGCCTTATGCACCATGGATTATGAGATTCATCAGGACAAGGGCTTCACTAAATTACAAAACTGACACTTTGAACCATGGCAGCTACTTGCCTCCCATTGAAGTCCTCAAACGGACATATTCCTTAGCTGATGACAAAGGCAAGGCATCTGCTGTGATAGATGAAGGCATTCGTCCATTGGATGGTCAATTTTGCAAGGCTGCATCCTACTCCACCAATGATGACTCTGCCACACATGACTCTGCCGCCAAGCAAAATCCTCAAGCCACAGCTCCCAGGGTGATGACTGATCGTGAGTTACTCCTCAGTCTTCATCAGAAGGCTGATCATAATCATAAATGGGTCAAGCGTCAGTTTGGTTCAATTCTTCACAACATGACCTCAACACAAAATGCAGTGAAGAAAAACCAATACTACCTCCATGAAACCTTCAACCGTACCTGGGCTGTTCTATCTCATGTCTACAACGCTGTAGATTTGAAGAATATGGGACTCAAGGAAGAATTTGACTGGTCTACACCTCCACCGAAGAAGTTCAAGAAGGTCAAAGTCCCTTCCTTGGTGGCCAGCTCCTATTCTTCATCACGCGAGACTGATGAAAATGAAGATTTGGACGACACTGCGGCAGGCCCTACTACAACAACCGACCCCAACAACATTGGCGCTCCTCCATCAACTTGATATTATTCAGGGGTGTTAGTCCTCAGTTTCGATCCTTTTGGTCATTCGATGACAAAGGGGGAGAAATTTGAGTTAGTCTTCAAGCGGGTCTATTATATGGGCATTTTCTTGTTAAGTTACAACTCTCATTCTTCTGAAACTTTATTGGATCGAATTGTAATCTTAAACCCGATGGTGCCCTGATACTTTTGATGCACTATGCTTTCATACTCTCGATATGTTATTCTGCATGCTTGTTCCTCATTAATGTTACTGCACGCATGCTGAATTTCATCAGGCACCATATTTCATCATGCATTTCAAATTCTTCATATCATATGTCAAATGCATGTATGAATTACAAGATATAGGGGGAGATCTCCATGATTCAACTCTTCAAGTGTGCATTGCTTCAAAAGCAAATTCCTCACTATGCACATCTTCAGGGGGAGTTCTTCTATATCTTGCAATCAAATTCCTCAACATTAGTACTTACACTTCACATGTTTATCCCCGTTGAAAACTTAACCTATATTGTCATCAATCACCAAAAAGGGGGAGATTGTAAGTGCATCTAGTGCCCCTTAGTGATTTTGGTGTATTGGAGACTTATAGGTTAAGGGACTAATGCGTTTGTGAGTGTACACAGGTCCATAAGTCTATGAGGAGTTTGATATTTACAGGGAAAGTCGACCCCTAAAAATGAATATCTTCGACTGAAGATTTTGGTATTTCTGAAGACTTTCATGAAGACTTTGAAAGTGAAGAAACTGGTGTTACCGTGAAGACTTGATATTCATGCGAGGAATATGAAGCTTGAAGACTTTCGTTTTCATAGTTTTGTTTTCTCTTTCTTGAGTCATAGGAAACACCGTACCGTTAAAGGGGGTCAAGGAAATACTAAGGAAAAATTTCAAAGTGATGCTCAACTCAAAATCCTAAACCTACCAAACCCTTCGAGTGAAGCCTTTGGAAATCTCATACAGTTCAGTCACTTTCTTCAGTAGCAGAGACGAAGTTCTTCTGGTTGCTGAGGAATTTGTTCTGATTGAGGAGTTAGGAATTCGCCAGTGCGGATTGCCTACACAGTGAGGATCATGATAGCCCTAAGGGATTTGATAGTCAAATTTCCGACCGTTGCTGTGCTGCACGCCAGCTGTCCCAAAATATCTTATCCACCTAACGGTCATATCATTGAAGGGCATTTATGTCTTATCATGTCGGGCTGCTCCCTAGGCTATAAATAGCCGCCCCCTACAACCACTAGTTGGTTGGCTGCTCCGAGAGAAACTGACACTTGTCAATTGAGAGCAACCCATCCTCCGAGGACTTTGAGCGAAAATCATCGAGTGAGGAAAAACCCCAAACCCAAACACCTACAAACCCAAAGTGATTGAGCATCACTGAAGAGATTGATCCTGCGTGGATCCGACGCTTGTTACCTTTGAAGACTGTGCTTCTTCCAAACGGTTAGGCGTCATGGTCTAGAGCATCCAAGAGGAATTGTGGATCGCCGAGTGATCGAGTCGGTGAAGGTTTGGAAGTCGCCTGAAGACTTACCACGAGTGATTGGACGAGGTCTGTGTGACCTTAGTTCAAGGAGAATACAGTGAGGACTTGGTGTCCTGAGCTGCGTGCTCAGCGACTGGGTGTCCGGGACTACGTGTCCTCGAGTTTAAATACTCAGCCGCTCCAACCAGACATACAACTGAGACAGCAGTTGGAACTGGTCTACCAAATCATTGTCTTCACCAACCTAACTGGTTCTATTTCCTCAACTCTTTCATTTCCTCATTACTGTGTTGAGTGATTGTTCATATCTGTGTTTGAAGACTTTGACTGAAGACTTTCTTGATTTCCTTAGTTCAATTTCTTCAGTCTGTTTGTCTTCATCTTGTGTTATCCTGTGTTTACGCTTTCTGTACTCTATGCTTGTCTTCATTTCATCATGATGACTATGTCTGTATCCTGTTATGTTTACTTCTGAGTACTTATTTCGCTGCTAGTAGTTCTTCGCTAAGGAATTTCCTCACCGGCAAATTCCTCAGTGAAGAATTCATAAAAATCGCCTATTCACCCCCCCTCTAGTCGATATAACGCACTTTCAAACGCTCAAAGCCCTCAAAGGATGCTCATTGTACGTTAATACTACAAACTTAAAGTACTACTTGTAATTTGCTCTAATACTACAAACTTAAACTACTTCTCACATGCTGCCATCAGGGCATGCTGGCCAGACGTCGGCGTTCTCCTTCCCGACCTTGTAGGCGGCATCCAACCATGCTTCGATCTCCGCCAAGCTCTCCTCATCACGGCGTGCAGCCTCTTCTTTCTTGCGGCAGCGGGACTCTCTTTTCTTGACTGCTTTCTACCTTTTTCGATCCTCCTATGCGAATTTGGCCGCCTCTAGATCCATCGCCCATTCGGCCATGGCAGCCTCAAAGCCCGTCCACATAACTGGGTGGCCGCCGGCAGCGATGAACTCAGCACGGTGAGATGCCATCGCTTCCTTACCAAGTGTGCGGTTGCGGGCGGCGAGGAACGTGGTGCTGCAGGATGCCATCACTTCCTTACCAGTTACTGTGCGCCGCGGTGCCATGAACGACACTTGGAGAGAGCTTTGGGACGGAGGGGTCTGGAAGCCGTACAGTGCGGTGGTTTTTAAGAGCTCAAATACAAACGAGAAAGGAAATTTGGCTTCCCTTACAATTTTGCTCGTTCATTATCGCACACGGTTCATCTCGGTCGCTTCCGGAACCAGTGTGCGCTGAGGCTATTGTGTGTTGCATTATGATTGGCCAGAACCCCAGCCACGTGGATCGCGCGTGTGCATCGTAGGATGCACCGCAATCGAACGGCAATCCACGTCCCTCACATCACATCTATGCTGTTGTACATGGATTGGATTTATATGCGTCAAATGCCTACAAAATGCAAATAATCCTTAAATATGATAAATGAGCCCGAAAAAATGTCAAATTTGAACACGGTGATTTGCAGGGTGTATGTTCTTTGTAGAAAAAAACTCTAGGTCAAAGAACGAAGAAAAATTGGATTCCCCTTCAATTTTGGTGATTTCCCTCTTGAAACCATGGAACTTCCCGGCGATGGTTCGATTTATGAAGGGTGTGCATGACAACATAAGCCAAACCTTCTCAAATTTTCACCAGGGCATGGTGAGGTCATACCATGGCACCATGCCAGGCATCATGTTTTTCAATCATTTATTTCATTTTTTCTATAGTTGAAAACCCAATAAACAAATGTTTGTGGTTGACTATTGTCACACACTTCACCGAAATATTTGTCCATTCCTTGTAAAAGCCATGAGAACTTACTAAATGGCATGAGCATCATTTTCTAGAACGTTCTTGTGCACCCTTTCATGCATCGATTGTTTGAACTTGAATTGTGTGCATTAATGCCTAGAAAATGCACATAATCCCCTAAATATGGTAAATGAACCCGAAAAAGTGTCAAGCTTGAACATGGTGATTTGCAGGGTGTATGTTCATCTTAGAAAAAAAACTCGTGGACAAAGGACAAAGGAAATTTGGATCCCCCTTCAATCTTGGTGATTTCCCTTTCGAAACCATGAAACTTCCTCGGTGATGGTTCGATTTATGAAAGGCGTGCATGAGGACATAAGGATAACATTCTCAAATTTTTACCATGGCATGGTGAGGCCATACCATGGCACCACGCCAGGCGTCATGTTTCTCAAACATTTATTTCATTTTTTATACAGTTGTTACCCAGTAAACGATGCATTTATGGTTGACTATTGCCACACATTTCCTCGAAATATCTGTCCATTCCTTTTAAAGGCATGGGAATTTACTAAATGGCACGAGGATGGTTTTCCAGACCGTTCTTGTGCATTTTTTCATGCATCGATTGTTCAATTTGAATTATGTGCATTAATTCCTAGAGAATGCAAATAATCCCCTAAATATGGTAAATGAACACGGAAAAGTGTCAAATTTGAACGTGGTGATTTGCAGTGTCTATGTTCATTGTAGAAAAAAAACTCATGGACAAAGGACAAAGGAAATTTGGATCCCCCTTCAATCTTGGTGATTTCCCCCTCGAATCCATGGAACTTCCTCGGTGATGGTTCGATTTATGAAAGGCGTGCATGACAACATAAGGAAAACATTCTCAATTTTTTACCAGGGCACAGTGAGTCCAAACCATGGCACCATGCCAGGTGTCATGTTTTCCAAGCATGTCTTTCATTTTTTTATACATTAATTTCGGTTGGTTAGGCCTTTTTTATACATTAGTTGAATTTCTAATCATTTAATGTGCATAATTCAAATTTGAACTAGAAGCACATGCTCTAACGCACCAAAGTTGGTTGAAAAATCACATGTGTGTCCTTGGGTGAATTTCTAGGTCCCATGCAAGAAATGGGAATGAAATTCAAACATCTGGGCGTCGTGGCTCGGCCGGAAAGATTGAGAAACTTGGTTTTTTAATTCATGTAAATCCAAAACACTCCTGAAACTCATGAAACTTGGCATGGTGTCATGACATGGCACCAACATGCTACGGCAATTTTTTTGGCCGAATTGGGACAAGCTTTGGTATAAGTTGCTTGCAAACCAGAGCTTCTCTCAAGAAGGCTCGTGGTTCCGAGAGGGAACGTGTCACCTCCGTGTGCAAAACGACATATGTACATTGCCTTCTTCCGCCTTAATTTGTTTACACATGCAGATTAGACCAAATAGAAGTATCATGCTAAATTTTGGAATTATTCCAGGTTCATTTGGCCTTTTTTGTACATTAATTGAATTTCTGGGCATTTAATGTGCATAATTCAAATTTGAACTACAAGCACATGCTCCAGTGCACCAAAGTTGGTTGAAAATTCACATGTGTGTCCTTGGGTGAATTTCTAGGTCCCATGCAAGAAATGAGAATGAAATTTAAACATCTGGGCGTCATGGCTCGGCCGAAAAGATTGAGAAACTTCGTTTTTAATTCCGGTAAATCCAAAGCATGCCTGAAAATCATGAAACTTGGCATGTTGTCATGACATGGCACCAACATGTTGTGGTAATTTTTCTGTCCGATTTGCAAAGGCACACACATTAAAAATCAACAAAGTCATTTTGGAACAAGTATTGTCACGTTACAAATCGGAAACACAACTATTATTGAACCTGTGGGTGTTCTACTTACTAATTACGTGCATCCACGCGACCCTTTTTTATTGGCTAGGAGGTGTCATGCGGGGTAGCTATTTGAGTACAGGAGGCGTGCGATCAGACCCCTGTGCGTGCTCATTGGGAGGAGAGCCCTTTGACCTCTATCCGCTGCGCACCTCCCTCCCAACGTCTCCATTAATGGCGCCCGAGCCCCTATTTTCACAGATCTTGATGTAAGATCCGGCGGACCTATATAGCATCAATTGCGACTTATAGCAAGCATGATGAATATAAGGACGATGACAGTGGATAATAATTGTCTTACATATCTAGGAAGATAACTAAAAAAGTCACATGCGGCTATGCCCGAAATACACAAGGGCAAAAGAAGAAGGAAGGCGCATACAACGATCTGGCTCGCTGATCTCTACTTTCTTGATGCGCTGCAGGTCGCGAATACTAGTTCTCGCTGCTGAGGGAGTCCTGGATTAAGGGGTCCTCGGGCTCCGGCCTATTGACATGGGTCGGACTGATGGGCTGTGAAGAAACAAGACCGAAGACTCTCACCTGTGTCCGGATGGGACTCTCCTTGGCGTGGAAGGCAAGCTTGGCGCCCGGATGTGAAGATTCCTTTGTCTGTAACCGACTTTGTACAACCCTAGTCCCCTCTGGTGTCTAGATAAACCGGAGGGCTTAGTCCATAGAGGCAATCATAATCATACAGGCTAGACTTCTAGAGTTTTAGCCATTATGATCTCATGGTAGATCAACTCTCGTAATACTCATATTCATCAAGGTCAATCAAGGAGGAAGTAGTGTATTACCTCCATAGAGAGGGCCCGAACCTGGGTAAACATCATGTCCCCCACCTCCTATTACCATCAACCACTACAAAAAAATACACATCTGTGACATTTTGTGCCGAACAATTTTTTTTGTCATACTTATGACACTTCTATGACGATAATTGTGACAAAACCCGGTATCATCATAGATGTGGTGGGCTCCTACTTCTATGACAAAAAATCATGACAGAAAATGGGTTTTTCCTCCTGGGCGGGCCGGAGATGCAGCTGCATGACATTCTTTGGGCCGTCCATGACGGAAAACCCGTGGTAGAAGCGAGGGCGAGGAAAATTTCAAGGAGTTCCCGGTTACGGTGGGTGGTCGGGGGCCGAGCGATGCGCGTTTCTCTCGTACACGTACGCGCGTGTGTGTGAGGCGTTGGGCTCTTACTGAACTCGAGCAAGTCATCGCCTAACTGAACCCAACAGATTGCACTGCAGGCTACGCGTTACTGAACCCGAGCGATCGAGCGATTCCTTCACTTCTGCTGGTAACTGAAGCCGATCGATGCTGCCTCTGGATGAACAGTGAGCGCTGCAGGGGGGTTTGGATGAACAGTGAGTGGTGTGAGTGGATGAACAGGACCCGTGGCGTTGCCTCTGGATGAACAGGACCCCGATCAATCGAGCTGGTTGGGGCTAGATGAACAGGGCCCCGTGGAGGGCTGGATGAACAGGATGACCCTGTGGAGGGCTTTATGAACAGTGGATGGTGGAGGGGTGGATGAACAGTAGCCTATGAGGGGGTGGTTGAACAGGAGCCCGTGGAGAGGGGTGGTTGAATAGTAGCCGGTGGAGTAGCGTGCTGTGGAGGTTGGATGAACAGGAGCCCGTGGATGAACAGTCGCAGGTGGAGGCTGGAAGAGGTCGACGGTGGATGAACAGTAGCCCGTGGAGACTGGAGGAGGTCGATGGTGGAGATGAACAGTATCCCATGGAGTCCCATTTTGCGGTACGCCACACCACTCCCAATGAACAGGACCCCCGTTTCAACCGTAGCGCTCCAACACAAGTCCGTTTCATCCGTTTTGCGGTACGCCACACCCCTCCCGATGAACAGGACCCCCATTTCGACTGTAGCGCTCCAACGCAAGTCTGTTTCGTCTGTTTTGCGGTACGTCACACCCCTCCCAAACAACAGGACCCCCGTTTCGACCGTAGCGCTCCAACACAAGTCCGATTCGTCCGTTTTGCGGTACGCCACACCCCTCCCGAACAACAGGACCCCCGTTTCGACCGTAGGAGGTCCGTTTCCTCCGTTTTGCGGTACGCCAGACCCCTCCCGATGAATAGGATCCCGTTTCGAATGTGGCCGGTCCAACACAAGGTTGTTTCCTCCATTCTGCGGTACGCCACGCCTCGTTTCCATCGCCTGTTCCGTCCAAGCCCTCCCGATGAACACGACGACGCATTCCGTTCCGACCCAGCCGGTTGGCTCCCCATGAACACGACGACGATGTTGTTTCTCCGTTCTGACCCAGCCATGTACACGAGCCCTAGCCGTGCGTATGCGCGAGTAGGCGTTCGAGACCCCGCCCGTATGTACACATACGTGGCCGTTTTTTCTTTCTTGCACACTGGCCGTTGTACGTACGTGTACATGCTACGTGCGCGCCTCTACATCGACACGTGCGCGCCTCTACATCCACTGGTATATATGTATGTACACGTTCGCGACCAGAATGACAACGCTACATATGCTTCGACCAGGTGGGTCCCGACTGTTAGGCAATTTCTTGCGTGCGAAGATGTAGTTGGTGGGTCCCAGCAGTTAGGGGGGCGAATCGTTTTTTTTCAGACGCACTTCCTTGCGTGCGAAGATGTAGTTGGTGGGTCCCAGCAGTCAGGGGGAAATGTTTTTTTCATGAAATACAATGGCCCGTCCGGTGGGTCCCCGTTGTCAGGTGGTGGAATAATTATTTTGCGCGTAATAAGGAGGCACTTCCTTGCTGCGGCCGTGGACGCAGCTGTCAGCCTCTCCACGTACAGTCCACGTCCGATGGAAGCCGTTCCTTGACCACGTTGACCATGCCATGCCGAGAGCACCAGGGCGGTGGATGACGGTGAGACCTAGGAAGGGGACGACGCGGAGCTGAGGAAGACGCGGCAGTGGATGCCCACGTGTAGAGGACTATGATGGTTCACTGGTTTGCTGCAGTGTGAGGCTGCCATCGACGTAGAATAACAGGGGGTGTGGATGAGTAGAGGGATGGCCTAGCCAGCGGTGGGAGTAGTAGGGGCGGTGAGGCCTCCGCCGCATCGAAGCCGGCCACAGGAGGCAGGACCACGAGGCACGACCGGCGCTGGTTTGGGCGGCTGGAGCAAGAAGACCAGAGGTTGAAGAAGCACTACGGCCATTGGATGGACATCGCACGGTCACAGGAGCGAGAATCATGCATATTGACTAAGTTGACAAAGCCCTCCGTCCCCATCAACTTAGTAGGCCCACAAGCCAGCCTGCCACTATACTAGGTCCCAGCTAATAGGGGGAGTATTCATTTTTTTGTGCGTAATAAGGAGGCACTTCCTTGCGTGGGAAGATATAGCTGGTGGGTCTGAGCTGTCAGCGGCGGTAACGTTTTTTTCGTGAAATACAGAGGCCCTTTCGGTGGGTCCCAGATGTCAGGTGGAGGAATCATTATTTTGCGTGTAATAAGGAGGCATTTCCTGGCGTGCGGTCGTGGACCTAGCTGTCAGCCTCTCCATGTACAGTCCACTTCAGATGCATGTCGTTCATTGACCATGTTGACTAGGCCGTGCCGAGAGCACCAGGGCGGTGGACGACGGCGAGGCCTAGGAAGGGAATGACACGGAGGTAGGGAAGACTCAGCAGTTGTTTCCCACGCGGAAGGGAGTACGACTGTACGAGGGTTTACTGGTTCGTCTGTCGTCGCTGGAGAATAACAGCAGGTGTGGGTGAGTAGAGGGATGGCTAGGCCAGCGATGGGAGTACGGTGGGGCCGCGAGGCCTGCATAGCAGCATAGCCGGCCACGGGAGGAGGGAGCAGGCAGTCCCGCTGGCGCTTGTTTGAGCAGCTGGAGCATGAAGAGCAGAGATTGAAGAAGCACAACAGCCATTGGATGGACATCCAACAGTCACTGCTCTCGTGTGTTGACTAAGTTGACAGGGCGTTGCATGTGCGTCAACCTTTTTTTATGAAAGCATACGCGTCAACCTGTAGTAGGCGCACAAGTCAGCCTCAAATCTGTGGAAAACAGCATACAACCCATCTGCCATTATTTCTAATAATGTACAGCCCATTTGCTAATTCTTAAGAATTTTTTTGGAGCCCATCTTCTTTTTGTTAGCATTACACCCCATATTGTGGCCACGGTTAAAAAATATACGCAATTTTGCATATTTCGGTGTGGTCAAGTGTTTTTAATCCAGAAATATTGATTCACATTCAAACTATTTTGAAAAATAATTTATATAAATATAAAATCCAAATAATTGTCCACGCATAAAAATCAATGGAATTTAAAATCTTGTAATGAAAAAAAATTGAAACTAATTCCTGGTTTGATGTGTTTTAAAAATGTACAGCCCATTTCTGGGCAAATCGAATGAAACTCTCCTCGTCTTGAAAGATTTGCAGCCCAGCAGGGCCGATAAAGCAAGTAGGCCTTCTTTGGGTATTTCTTTAAAAAAATTAGAACTGGGCTAGCCATTTTCAACAAGAAAAAAACACAACTGGGCTCATGATGTGGTAAACATAAATAAAACCCTGGCTAGATGGGCCACAGCCCCCGCACAGCCCCGTTGTTACCCAGATCCATCGCTAAAACTAGTATAAATAATAACTGCTTGTTCCTAAAAAACGCGCGACCTGTTGGGTCCCTGGTGTCAGCCGCTCATAGTGTAATTCTCTCGTTTATTGACTACGTTGACAATGGCGTGAGCCCCAGATGTCCAACCATTAGGAGTAACCATATTTTTGGGCTTGTAATATAGAGGCACTTGCTTGTGTACTGCCATGACACTGGTGGGTCCCTACTGTCATCCTCTCCACGTACAATCATCTCCTTGTTTCTCTCGGTTGTTGACGACGTTGACAATGCAAGAGGGTGGCGCTCCATGCATGGCAAGCGAACCAAAGCCGCAAGGCGGAGGACGAGGTGAGGCGTCGGACGGAACGGACAGGAGCCATGGAAGATGCGTCGGTCCAGTCGCAGGCAGAGGGGAGTACGAGAGTTGACTGGTTCGGGCGCGGGTGCATGTTGGGGCTGACATCGCCGGAGAATAATAGGACGTGTGGGGGAATAGAGGGAGGGACTGGCCAATGTTGGAGGGTACGTACGGTAGGGCGGTGGAGACGCAACCAGCCATGGGAGGCGGGAGCAGGCGGAGCCGACGGGGTGGTTTGGTTTGGGTGGCTGGAGGAAGAAGAAGACAAGAGATAGAAGATACACGACAGATGTTGGATGTCAATCCAACGACTGGTAGGCAGAATCGTTTGTTGACTGGCTAGTAAGTCGACACCACCTTGGATATGCTATTTCCTCGCGGGTCCCAAATGTCAGAGTCCAAATCTGTCACGATCATGCAGCCTTTCCAATGAAAATTTATCGCCCATTTGATGTGCTAGTTCAAAATAAGTTTGTGGGTGCTGGTGGGGGCTAATCACTTGGCTTTTGTAATGCAATGTGAGCTCAAGCAGCCGGCGAGAGTGATGTTATTTCCCTTGGTTGGGATTTGTTACAATATTTCACTCTAAATTAAACGAATGTCAAGCCATTTGCCTTGTTTCAAAGAAAATATGACAGTCACAACCGAGTTGAAAAGGGCAGGAACATCTAACTCCAGCTTACAAACTGTACAAAAGCACGAGGGTTAATTGTTCATCAGGTTTACAAAAAACAGATTGAAAAGGGCAACAACATCTAACTCCAGCATTGTTTTTGGCAGTCATAGTCAAATGGATCGGTCAGGTCCATAGAATGAACATCCTGGGTCGTAAAATTTACTGGATTATGACCACAATATGTTGTAAATAGAAGCCTGACACGTTCAGAAGCTCTTTTGCCCACCTGAAACTCCTTTTTTTGCTCTTCGACATACCCATCCATCAAAACCATGCTGCTGATAAACTTAAGCCTGATGGACAATAGTAACCTCGCATTCAGCAGGAAGAATGTGATAAATCTAGTGTTTGCACGGTTGGCTACATATCATTCTAGCGTTATTGTCTTTAATCGAATCTCATGAGAAGTGAGAAAATCCCGATGCTTACGAATCCACCGATTGGTTATAACTTTCTTACCCCATCCTGTTGCCTAAATAGACATGAAGATTGAAAACAGTTAAGGTCTAAAAGAAGAGTGTCGAAAGAGCAACAGCTGAATGGTTAATTCTAGTACACTATATGCGGGCTTCCAATGTGCGTGAAATTATCACCTTTATATACAACTTCTCCAGACATGGAAAGCATTGCAGCAAGCCAATAATATTGTTCAGATCAAAACTATTCATTTGGATATATAAGATCTTGACAGAATCCAGCACCATTGATAGGCCATCCATGGAGAAACTCTTTATTGAGCATAGAACATAATATTAGTACAAAATGTGTACTCCAAGATGATATATAACTTATGCACAGAAAATTAAAATGCAGCTTATGGTTACAAGTGTAGATGATAATATAAAGTACCTGAAGAACTGTGGAGTCAAACACCATATTGAAATGAGCACAGAGATCATGTATTACACCCAAGGTCTCCAGTTTAGGCGCAGAGAGGACGGTTATTTGCAACGGTGAATAACTAGAATCAAGGATCAACCTTTGAAGTGAAGAGGCATCTTGGATGATGAGATGCCTTCTGTCAAAAGAAATTCCAATTCTTACAAGGTAAGGAGACTTTATTTGGAGGCAACCGATTCTAACTGTGAAAACAAGCACCAAGCACTCCAGCGCAGGGCAATTGGAGTGGATGATGCTGTGCAATGAGGCCTCTGATATACGAACCCGCACAAGTGAAAGTTTCTTGAGAAATGGGAGTCGAAGGTTTAATACCAGATTGTCTGGTAGGTAGCACAGCACAAAGGTGGCGGTGTGGAGAGAGGAGGAAAACCGCGAGATGGACATCGGTGCTGAGGGCACAATTTCATGGCGTTCGGTATGTGGTATGTGATTTCCAGGGGAATGGTAGAACTCAAGCAGTTGTAGTTCTGTGAATTCAGGGGATTTCAGCCAGGCGTCCACCGTGCAGGACATGGTATGCTTGCTCAGGTAGCATGACGAGATGCAGATGCTTTGAACGGAGCCCTGGTGGGAGGAGATGATGGCTCTGGGGATTTCAAAATCATTGAAGAGAGATAGCTAACAACAGTCGAGATTAAGGGGCACGACGCGCCATGCGCCACCGAATTGAGAGGACTTGGGTGCGGCAGCAATCCTTGGTGGGGAGAAGCGAGATGATCTCTCCAAGGACAGCGTCCAGGAGATCGCTGATGCAGTCCACCCGAGATTCTACGGGTTCCTGGGATCCGGTGGGGGTGGGGTCGCCGCTTCTCCTTGCGCTGCCGGGTGCGGGATCTACAACAGGCGTCGCCGCTGGCGGGAGTCTCATCTTCTTGGCGCTGGGGTCAGCCGTCTCCATTTTTCTCGAGGGTGTCGCGTCGCACTCACGGATTTGAGCAGAGTAATGAATGACGAGCCTAGTTGTAGTGCGAGCGAAGAAGAAGGGGAGCTGGGGGTTTTCTGTAGGAGTGAGGAAGAAGGGGAGCTGGGGCCTGTAGGAGTGAGATGAGGAAATTGGGGGTACGAGTGGAGCGAGCTGACGTGAGGTGGGTGGGAGCGAGGAGGAAGAAGAGCACCCAGGTTTTTTGGGAGGGGCGGTGTGCTGGGTGTGGGTAGCGCCTCTCATTCCGTAAATATATGGGCTTTTGAATTGATTTTACTATTTACTACTACCTCCGTCCGGGTTTATTGGTCCCCATTGTATTTCATGCTAAATTTTGACCATAGATTAAACTAACAAAATGTTCACGCATGTCACCAAACATTATATTTTTGAAAACTATGTTCAAATACGAATCCAATGAGATAATTTTTCTTGACATGCATTAACATTTTGTTAGTTAAATCTTTAGTCAAAATTTGGCACAAACTACAAAGGGGACCTATAAACCAGGACGGAGGTAGTAGTGTGGATGGGCTGTTTTGTCTTGGGCCCAGAGAAACAATTACTACTAGTACAGTGGAGACACTCTACATCTACCTAGAAAAACAATTACTACTAGTACAGTGGAGACACTCTACCGCTTCTGGATCCTCCTAGGTCATTGAAACGTCTCCCTCTACATGCCATTATACTTTTTTTCACCAACATGCGGGCCATGCAGCGCGGGGGCCCAAATGCCATCCACCAAATTAGAAGGTAGTATGCAGGCGGAGAGTCGCCCCGGTCGTAGAGCGGCAGTAACGAGCCGTCGTATCACAAAACCCCACCTCCCCGCAGTCTAAGTTTGACGGACGAAGCAACCATCATTTCACTATTCGCTGAATCCCCTTCTCCCTCACCGTCTTCAAGAAAGGCAACACTCACATCTGCCACTGTTCTTCTCTCCCAATGAAGGGAAGGTAAGCGGATCCATGATGTTGGTATATTTTCGTTCAGAGAAAAAAAGAACTTTTGCAAAGCAGTAACCGGTCCTCACTCTCTTTTTTGTTTCATTGTCATTGTGATTGTGTTTTCCTTTCAGTGGTCTCCTAGTATTCGTCAGTTTCATGATGGACCAAGGAGACCCAGGCAAAGATCTGCCGATATTGGAGCAGACGCGGGAGGCTGATCCCCACGAGACAGAGAGCTCCAAGAAGATGGAGGCAGCCACCGAGCCGACCCCAGATACGCTCACGGCCACTACTGAGATGGTCAATGCCCTATTTGAGGTTACAGCCCCCGTGGCACTGTAGGAGCAGTTTTCCCCCTTCGAGGATGTGCCCCCCCCCTGCTGAGCTGCCCAAGGTGATTTTCTTCTTTGCCGATCTTGATTGTGGTTTTTCATGTAAGTATGTGGTGATTAATAATGCAAAATTTTATTAGCTTCCATGCCATGCTATACATAGTGGTTTAAATAACTTGTGTTTCTTATACTGAAAAGTAATTCAGAATTTGTTTCTGTTTCAGTTAGAGCCCTGATGCAGACAAGGATTGTGTGGTTGTACATGTCACTCGCTATGAGGCGGATGACCTGAATATACTCACTGGGAAAACAAAGTTCTTAGGCTGTTGGATCCTGGAAGCCATTTGCGGTTATACCAATGAAGAGTTGTATTCCAGCCTCACTGTTGTCAGGCATGTTGTCCAGGGTGTACTGAAGCACAAGAAGTTCAAAGCTACTCCTTCGTTTGTGAGGCATATTGTTCTTGTCAAGCTTACGCAGGAAGATGACGTGTCATGCCTCCACAAACATGTTTATCAGTGGCAAGGCCACAAGGTTGTCTTCATGAAGGTTCACAGGATTGAGCTGCTGCGGGACGTCCTCGATGATGTTCATGGCAAGGTCCGTCTTGTGTCCAGCCCAAATTAGATCGAGGCATGAAATAGTTGCCCCAGCTAGT
This sequence comes from Triticum aestivum, assembly GCF_018294505.1. Taxonomy (NCBI): domain Eukaryota; kingdom Viridiplantae; phylum Streptophyta; class Magnoliopsida; order Poales; family Poaceae; genus Triticum; species Triticum aestivum. The sequence continues at coordinate 648,726,283 of NC_057795.1, read as the reverse complement.
GTTTAATAGTAGTTTGGATTGTGTCTAATTATCCACACCTTGCCTGTTATCGACCCCTCTGGGGCTAGTACTCTGTTTGAATCTTTCTATGGGAACTGCTGCTACTTTTGTGTGCTCGTGAATCATGTGAGAACCATCGTAATTGTTGCCGAAACAGATGCGTCCTCACTAGTTTTTTCATGAATATGGCATGGTAAGACATAAGTTGTCACGGTTTATCATACGAGCAGTGTGTGTTCTGACGAAATAGAGCACTCGTTCGAGAACTGTGCACTGACGTATACATAAGTACTTGTAAACATTGTTGGTGCTACCCAACTTGTAAGCAATTGTGCCAAACATGGCACATTGGCTCAGCTCGCTTCAACACTAGGCTATCGACGAGCTAACAATCAACAATCTGCTGTCTGACATATAAGCAACTATGTATCTTGTTACAGTGGTTCATGTAGTTAACTGAGGCCACAATGTAATAAATTCCAAACGTTCACACGCTAGTCCAGCGCTCATGTGGAATACTCACATTAAACTCGTCTTCATAAAAAAACTTGAAAAGCATAAGTTTAGCAATTTTATACATCTCAATGATTCATAGAACATAACAAACATATACTAGTTCACAGCAAAAGACAAAGTTGTGAGAAGGTTTACAAATCAGGAAAAAACAAGCAAGGCTTCTCTGAGCAAAGGGCCTCCCAGCAGGCTTAAATTTCCTGGCTCTGGTTTTTTCTTGTTGCCACCATCCAGGGCTAGGTTCTCTCATTCCAGAATAACCAATTATAATTATGGTCTCAGCTGGAATGCTGAACTGAACCATGCAGTATATTGACCAGGTGAAATTCTTGTGCATTCCACTAAATTTAAGCACCGCTATTTGCAGAAATAAGCAGACCACAATGCCTCTTCTCCGCACACGTGTCCAAAAAACCGCCGTGCAGCCATGCCAGCTAGTCCTTGGTCCATGGATGAACTGGTAGAAAGTGCATTCCGGACTAGGATGCAGTTGTTTTAGCTCGTCCCTGTACTGCAATCAGGAAGTAAAACGTACGAATCAGCTTCTTTTAGATTGCGTTGGTCATTCTACCTTAGTTACTACCAATGTAGGAATACCTTGAAGACGGGAGGTTAGACGATGGCTACGAGGTATAGCCATCTCATTTTGCGCAGTTGTACTAAAACTGAGGTGTGTGCTTTTGATTGCGCGATAGAAACGATACGAAGACAGACATCCCTGTTTGCGCAAATACGAAATACGGTTATTTAAACAGTGACAGATATTTGCAGTGGCGTATGATTAACAGCAACATCTATTGTGTTATAATTGGCACTAGATTGACAGTATGAAGAGTCCTTAAGTAAGTAGCATCACATCACATCAACAATGCCACTAGATTAACATGCAGAACAATAGCATTAGTATTACTGTCATGAGAGTAGCACATGGTCAGTAAACGTGCAATCAAATTTGTGCAGTTCCACTGGGATGAAGCAATGTTAGCGGTGTGAGATTTAAGTGTAACGGCAAAAACACAATTCATGGGAAATAAAGCAAGACAGAAGCACTTCATAAAATGATGGTGGCATTGCTTCAATTTATCGACGGCACTAGAGCATTACTTATAGTGACATTAGGTGGCATTGCTTAATGCTTCATGTGATTTTACATTAATGGTAGCGATATGGGCGTAGGGACAGTAGGGGCATAAAGTGGTGAGGCGGATGTGGCGGCCGAGAGTGGCAAACACTCAGGAAGCATGTCTGCATTTGTCCCATTTTTTATCTCCTCGGTGACATTTTCCTATGTGAGCACAGGAAATCTAGACCTGCTCATTCTCATTTGCGTTGTCCCCCAACACCCGTCATTTTCTATCCTTTTTCAACCAAGAGATAGGTCCACTTCCCCCCACCCTTCGCCATCCACCATGCTTTCTTTGTCTTTTCAACCAAGAGACCGGTTGGGTGGCCAGTATCTACTACTTTCCCCCGTTTCCTCTTAGAACCAAGTCCTAGATTCATGCTATAGCTTTCCCACTTTCTTCCCTGTTTGAACCAATGCTTAGAGTCGACTGTATGAACTAGCTTTACCTCTAATAATAGTAAAAGTCTAGGTGGCTTTGGAACAATGGACAAAAGTAGAAAAAGATCCACACAAAGGGAGCTGGGGCAGTAGAGCAAGGCAGGTGTTACGTTTCAAAGGAATATATACCTGAGGGTTGACGGCATGTGGCAAAGACGGCGTCGGGAGGCTGCATCTTGGCCACAATACCACAGGGAGGAAGAAGGGGTCGGAGGCCCTCCCGAGCCGGTGCTCTCTCAGAGAGAACGGCACGGCCGTCGATCGGGACGCGCGGGCAGCCGTTGGTCTCCTCCCTCGCCGCCGACGACAGCGTGAACGATGCACCTACACCCCTGCCCCGGTCGAGGGTGTCCGGACGGATTTGTGACCAGCCATGAGCTGAGAGAGAGTGTGGCCACCTATGTCTTACTTAGATCTGAAGAGCATGAGAGAGTGAAGGAGAGGAACCCTAGTAAAGCAAGCGCTAAGGCTCCTGCTTATATATATAGTGGAGTGATTTTGTTGTACCAGCTTCAAAAAAATGCGCTCCTACGTGTACCCGCGAGTGGGTGTGAGAGAACTAATGCGTGCATGCACCACTTCTCTTCGTGAGAGTACAATATACTATGCCCAAAGAATGTTCGCCGCAAGAGTAATAGTATAAGTGTGTGACGTGTGAGCTAAAATAAAATGTGCGCGACGTCTTTTGTTTTTTAGAAGTTCTAAGGGGAGGTGTGAAGAGCACATATGTGCATGACGTCTACCTGCAGATAGACGATGGGTGCGACGTGCGAGTCTGTGAGAGGACTCGGTAGAGTCGTGACTCATGAGGGTGCGTGTGCGTGAGAGAGAGGGGGGCACGTATCAATGCAATGCATGTGTCCGTAAATCATTATCCGACAAATGTTCACCACAAGCCTTTTCCTGACAAACGCCATAAGAGCCGTTAGATCGGCATCCGACAGTGTCTGTTTTGTCATGTCATTTAACAGGACAACCACTCCTCCTACACACAAATCTTCCACGTGAGTTTTAGCAACTGCCGTATGCTCCCTCCGTTCTGAAATCCAGTGCATATAGCTTTATTGAAAATTAGAACCTCGCAAACTTTTACCGAGTTTTCGTGTACCAAATTGCACATGCAGAATACCCTGTATATATCATTTCATTTATCTTCGAGAGGTAACTATAAAGATGGGTGAGGAGTCTACAAAGAAAGACCATCATATCACTCGCAGCAATTTCAACCATCCTTTAGTGTCGAGGAATATCATAGGAACTTTATATGATATGATTTTTATAGGAGTTTTTCCTTTAGAGCCAATTGGTTCATAGGAATAGATTCATATACTCCACATTTCAAAGGAAATAAACATGATATCATTTCGTGTCAAGGAATATTATAGGAACACTATATGATATGATTTTTATAGGATTTTTTCCTTTAGAGCCAATTGGTTCATAGGAATAGATTCATATACTCCACATTTTAAAGGAAATAAACATGATATCATTTCTATAGCTTTAGAGCCACTTGGTTCATATGAATGGATTCCTATACCCCCTTAATTTCAAAGGAAAATAAAAATTAGCGTATATTCAATAGAAAAGTTCCTATGATATGAACCAAATTACATCTCTTTTCTAATCCCTCCTCATAGGAATTCAGATACATGTCATCTCTAGATTCAATAGAAAAGTTCCTATGATGTGAACCAAATGACATCTCTTTTCCAATACCTACTCATAGGAATTGAGATGCTCCATGTCATCTCTTTCCCTACAACTTCCATGTATACATCTTATATTCCTAAATAGATAGTACAACCCACTAGTAGTTTTTTTCCAAAACATGCAACTATGGCACAAGAACTATATAGTGTGCCAATAACTTTGAAAGATGGTCGTTGGATGAAGCTAATCCGACAGTGCAGAGATAGGAAAATCCGAGCACTACTGGCCGTTGGATATCATCAACATTCCACCAGATCTGCCACATGTACAATTTAGAAGACTCCATGGTTGAACTTAAGCATAATGCACAAACCTCAAAACACAAGCACTTCTCCTTTGTTCTAGAATCTTCTGTATCATAATTGATTATTTTTCTAAATCAATTGCCATTATTTGTTTTTTACTTTATGATTTACAATGCACAACCCCATGAATCTTAACATTTTTATAAAACTAATTGATTTTGAATGAGATGAACTATAAGAACTAAACGAACATCTACATCATGCATATATGACTCAAAGCTTTACATGCTATAGTGTCTATTTATTCATAATTTGGTTTCGAAATCTCATGCGTTCAATACATGTGTACCTTACTAGTTTTGAGTAGAGTAGCAAATTTCACGCGGCCCTGGGTATATCAAAATGCAGGGCCCATGCATCATTGCCTTTCGGTCGAACCTACGTCCATAATTTTTTGTACGTACTATATCTCCACTGGTCCCCGAACCCAAAATGATGCCTCGTTCCCGTAAAACCAAGCGGCCCACACATATTTAAGGCGTCGACTCGAACCCGTTTACTATGACGTGACCCCGCATGCTGTAGTACTCCTAAAAACCCTACCGCCACACTCATCATCGGTTTTCTTCAAGAGGACGAGGGAGAAGCCGATTTGTAGTGGAGGCGCTTTTAAAAAAAGGATCTGTAGTGGAGACCCCTACCCTAGGGTGCCCTAGGTAGCTGCCGCACGCATCATTGTTTTCTCTTTTCTTTATGCTCTTGCGCCCTAGAGTGACCTCACAATGCAAAATCAATAAAGCTGAAGGAAATTGGCAAGGCATTGGATGATGGTGGTCCTTCCGAGCAACTGAAACGGAGGTTCTCTATAGATTCTACTCCGCCATCCTCCCAACAAGATTAACAAGACAACGCAAGGCTAGACAGTCAACGTAGCTCTGTAGATGATGAGCACATCTCCCCTACTCCACCATCACAGGTGCTTGCTCTAACTTGGCACTATTATATGTGGTTTCATGTTGCGTATGGTGTCTAGCTTGTATTGCTTCTAACTTTGTTCAATTGCATCTGCTTACTTTACACATAATGCCTGTGAATATGACATGTGTTCCTGTTTCTACATCATACTACTATTCTTGCATATCCCGCATCAGTCACTTATGATAAGGCACCTTTAAGTCGCCACTGTGATATTGGTTGTGTCTTGCATATGATTTCTAGCATGTACTGCTTCTAATTTGTTGAAACGCCATACAGTTTGAACTTGGCAGAGTGATATTGGTTGCATCTTTCATATGGTGTCTGGCTTGCAGTGCTTCTAATTTGTTGAAATGCCTTCTGCTTAGTTACCACATCATAGGTGTGAATATGTCACACCATCCTGTTTTTAATACATATTCCATCCTCGCATCATGTGTTTGCCTTTCATCCGAGTAGTGTTCGTCAGTATCATGCATGAATGAGTTCTGAAGAGCGAATTTTATTCCTTTTTCTTATCGCTTTGCCTTCACAATGCAAAATCATTACAACTGAAGGAAATTAGTCCGGCAGTGGATGATGGCGGTCCTTCGGAGCAACTCAAACAGGGGGTCTCTACAGATTCTACTCCGCCATCCTCCTAACAAGATTCGCAAGACAACACAAGGCTGGACAGTCAACGTAGTTGTGTAGATGATGAGCAAATCTCCCCTACTCCACCATCACAGGTGCTCTAACTTGGCACTATTATATGTGGTTTCATGTTGCGTATGATGTCTAGCTTGTATTGTTTCTAACTTGAATTGCATCTGCTTATTTTACACATAATGCCTGTGAATATGACATGTGTTCCTGTTTCTAGAACATACGTGTACATGATGAGCACATCTCCCCTACTCCACCATCACATGTGCTTGCTCTTACTTGGAACTGTTATATGTGGTTGCGTTTTCTGTATGATGTCTAGTTTGTATTGCTTCTGATTATGTTGAATTGCATCTGCGTAACTTACACCTTATACCTGCAACGATCACTTACCCATAAGACACATTTAACTTGGGACTGTGATGTAGGTTGCATCTTGCATTGTCTTCTAGCTTGTACTGCTTCTAATTTCTTGAAATGGCACTTACGACGAGACACTATTTACCTGATAGAGTGATATTGGTTGCATGTTCATATGGTGCCTAGCTTTTGTTTCTTCTAATTTTGTTGAAATGCCTTCTGCTTACTGTTTTTTCATACATATTCCATCCTCCTATCGTACGTGTGAATATGAAATGTTGTCTTTTTTGTATATATTCCATCCTCCTATCCTGCGCTTGCCTTATATCAAAGTAGTGTTCGTCTGTATCATGCATCAACCAGTTATGTAGAGCTAATTTTATTCATCTTCTTGTGGTTTTGACTTCATAAGGCAATATCAGAAAATAGGAAGGAAAAGAGTAAGTTAGGGGATGTTGGTGGTCCTCCGCACCGACGCAAATAGAGACTCTCTAGATTTGCCACTGCTACTGCTAATGAAGTTGAAGTCCCAAGTCTACATGATGAGTTCATCTCCCATACTCCACCATCGCATGTGCTTGCTCTAAGTTGACAGTGTGATAATTGGTTTCATGTTGCATATGTTGTCTATCCTGTATTTCTTCTATTTTGATTAATTTGCACCTGCTGAGTTTACACGTTATACATGTGCATATGACATGGCTTTATGTGTCTAGAATACACTGCATCTATCTATCATACCATGTTCTTACATCAAAGTACTGCTGTTGTGTATCCCGCATCAGTCACTCGTGATTGGACGCTTTTAACATGGCAGTTTGATAGTGGTTGCATCTTGCATTGATTTCTACGTTGTACTGCTTCTAATTTTTCGAATTGCCACTTATGACAAGACACTTTTAACTTGGCAGAGTAATATTGGTTGCATCTTTCATATGGTGTCTAGCTTGCGTTACTTCTATTTTCTTGAAAATCCTTCTGCTTAGTTTGCACATCGTAGCTATGAATATGTCATGCCGTCCTATTTTTCTTACATATCTCATCCTCATATGGTTGTCTTACATCAAAGTATTGCTTGTCTGTATCATGCATCAATGAGTTCTGAAGAGTGATTTTATTCTTTTGTGTTGTGGGTACAGCTTGACATGGCAAAGTCAAAAAAGAGCAAGGAAAATAATATAGTAGGGAGTGTTGTTACTCGTCGGGTGAAACAGAAAAGGATCTGCCGTCGAGATTCTGCTGGTACTTATAGTGCAGTAGAAGGTCCAAATCCACCGGCTAAATCTACAAGCACAGTATCACCTGCTCCACCAGCTGCAGCATCCGCTTCAACTGTACCAGCATCTCAACCAGTTACTCGTTTGTTTGCTCCGGAACTGGCTAGTTCCCAAGCTGCCTTCACACCTAACACTACTTCCGAAGCACTGCTGACACAACAGGACTTGGCAAGATCAAATGAACCTCATGAGCATCAACACCAAGACGGTACCTGACCGAGTCAAGTTGCAGTTGCGTGCTCCTTTATATGTACTCTCACAATTTGATGTACACTAACACTTTCCATATTCGTTGTTGAACTAGCACCACGGCGCAAGCGGAAATAGACATCAGGGATAATGCTTGACAGATTAACAAAATCTAAAGGAGGAAGAATGGAGGTCCATTTTGAGACAGTTTTAATAAGGCCACGTGATGCTACAGAGTCAGCCAAGTTAGTATCAGAGGTAGCCGTTGCCGTTAGGTGTCATGCATGTATCCTCCCAACGTGGATCTAGTACAGGAATGAGAAAGACAATAACCAGTTTAACACCTTCCTTAACCATTTACCCGTAAGTAATGTTATTCATCGCAATTAGTAATATTGTCTTGCTCTGTCCCATACTTTCTAGCTTCCTCCTAATAAGACTCGCATTATTTTTTCAACAGATGAGGTTCAAGTTGGATCCAAAAGATGATGCAACTAAACAAGCATGCACTTATGTTTTTCAGTCTGCTCTGCGACAGTATCGGTACCACCTTAGAAAATCTCACTTTGAAGGCAAGGCTAACAACGAAATCGCCCAAACATCTCCAGTGGAATATATTACAGATGAAGACTGGACATCCCTCGTTAAACACTGGTCTGATCCAAAGTATCAGGTAGGCTATATGTATTTGATCAGACCACATATTGAACTTGTATTTATGTATGTGCCTTACAAGTGTATCTTCTTCTAGGCTAACTGTTTGAAGAACAAAACCAACTGTTCTAAAGTGAAATTCCAACGGACAACAGGATCTCGTAGCTATATTGCACACTGCGAGGCTCTTGTAAATAGTTGTTGCTTCCTTCTTTTTTTGTGCCATATTATCGTATCTATATTGACTTGTTCCAAATACAGAGGAAAGCTCGTGCGGACCAAAAAGAACCTGAACCGAATGTAGTGCAAATCTTCAAGGATTGCCACACCAGCAAGATGAAGGGCATGAGCACACCAGTTCAAGCCGCTGTTGTAAGTCCTTACTCCTCCTGCCTTGAACTGATTGGTACTGTGATGTGTTCATTTAACTACTTGGTTTGCAGCCAATGTTAGTTACTCTGTTCACTTTTATACCCAGTTGTCTTAACGTATCATTTCACCTTACATGGCCAATGAGAATTTTACATGTGGAAAATCGGCATTGGTCGTGGTTGTTAGCGGGTTATCGGATCCACAAAACGGACCCGATAGGTTAATGGCGGTTAACGGCGTCCCGTTACGGTGGATGCCACGTGTCGGTCACCCTTGACGAAAGCACTTCTATGACGCGCGATCTATCGTCATGGAAGTGGACACTTCCGTGATGATAATTTTGGTAATGTCATGGAACACTTCTATGACATCACAGGTATGACTATCTTGATTCTGTCATAAAATCATCATGGATGTACATGCATGACAGAAAATACAACCTACTATGACAAACACGTATCATCACGGAAGTGTATTTTTTTGTAGTGAACCCTAGACGCACAGTTCAGGACCCCCTACCCGAGATCCACCGGTTTTGACACTGTCATTGGTGCTTTCATTGAGAGTTCCGCTGTGACGTCCAAGACAGGATTGATGGCTCGCCTTGTTGTCAAGAACAATATCACCTCTGGAGGAGCCCTGGCCCCAGGTCAAACCCTCTGACTGGGCGGCTTTACCATGACCGCCCGTTCGGCCGTCAAGCCAACGATGACTTCTCGGGTCATCCAAAAACGCCTCCGTGTTGACTCCAAACACTCCAAATGGATGGATCCGACGGAGTTATTCTCTTTAAACGAACTCCTTGATCGCATCGCCGCCCTGGGGGTCGCTATAGACTATGATCGGATCGGGCTTAAACCCGATCAGAGAGAAATCAAATCTCCACCGATCACCCATCACGTAGCGGTAGTCGAGGAGCGAAACAAAAACTCTCCATCTATGTTGAGGACGAACTATGTTCGGATTTCCGGGCTTGAAGAGCCGGATACCCGTCCACGGAGGAGCACGCCCTGCCCTCTGAACTTAGAATCATACAACGGGCCTGAAAAATCAGTTGATATCCCGGAGCCCGAACTATTAAGTTTGGAAGTTTCTCAAACTTCGGATCCCAAATTGGGTCAGGGTTCGGACTTAAATCCACCCACCCACCTAGATACACGCGAGCTTATGTACATACGACAACAGTCTCAAGAAACAGTCCATCACTTTTGGGCCAGATTCCTCCTTGTCAAAGACAAGATCAAAGATTGCCGCGACGAAGACGCGATCTCATTATTCGGCAACAACTGCATGGACGAGGGAATTCTCAATGCCATTAACCACCGTCGCGTATTACACTTCGCCGACTTGGCAACCATAGTACAGAAGTACTGCGCAATGGAAATCGCCTGGAAAACTCAGCCAGCTCCCTAGGAGCCACCAGTTTCCACTCAACCCCTCATCCGGGCAAAAAGGATGCACCCTCGTGGGTTGCCTGATCCAATAGTAAAGAAATCGAAACCCATTACGGGGCGTGGAACCGTTCTGGAGGGATGGCTCGATAGGCCATGCAAAATACACACAACACCGGATACCATACCAACCCACAGCCTTAGAGCATGTTGGATACTCCAGCAAGTGGCCAAGAGCGGCGAGGATCTCCAAAAATACCGCAGAGCAACACCGCATGGAAGACGACGACCTCAGAGTATTGACGGTCTTCGAGACGTTCGCCTCAAACAATAGGCACAAAAGGCACTCCGCGGCCTCGCTGAAGTCTGCCAAGTCGCAACAATAAACCCCTGGGATGACATGGCCATAACTTTCAATGCCGGTGACGAACCAAAATTCAGGATAGTCCAGGCACCAGCCGCCTTGGTCCTCAGTCCAATCGTGTACGACTTTCGGGTTACGGAAGTGCTCATGGACGGCGGCAGCGGACTAAACCTCATTTACGAGGAAACTCTCAACAAAATCGAAATAGACAGGAGCCACATTAAGCAAAGTAGCACGACCTTCCGAGGACTCATTCCCAGTCGGGAGGTGCGATGCGCGGGAAAAATCACACTCGACGTGGTATTCGGCATGCCGGAGAATTATCGGTCCGAAGAGATAACCTTCCAAGTGGCCCCTTTCAACAGTGGATATCACGCCTTATTAGGGCGAGATGCATTTACATGCTTCCAAGCTATACCTCATTACGGGTACATGAAGCTCAAGATGCCCGGGCCCAATGGTATTATCACTCTTGCCAATGATCTAGACATAGCACTCCGTGCCGAAAACAAAACCGCAGCCTTGGCCCTCGAGGCATTATCTGAAGCCCTCGCAGTCGAAGAGTTAGTCGCACTACACTCCACGGTGGATAGGGACGACGTGATCATGGACAAGCGACCCAAATCCACCTCCTTTAAACCAACAGATGAAATAGTCAAATTTCAAGTCCACCCGACGGACCCCAAGAAGACAGCATCCATCGGGGCACAACTGGACCCAACGGTTGACGCCGTGCTACGAGAGCTCCTGTGCAAGAACTGGGACATATTCGCCTGGCACCCTTCTGATATGCCGGGAATCTCACGCAGGTTGTCTGAACACAGCCTAAACATACTGAAGGGATATAAACCGGTCAAGCAAACATTGCGGCACTTTTCCAAACCCAAACGACAAGCTATGGGGGAGGAGCTAGCCAAGTTAATCGAAGACGGATTCATCAGAGAAATAAAACACCCGGACTGGCTGGCAAACCTGGTGATGGTGCCAAAGAAGGATAAAACCTGGCGCCTATGCGTCGATTTCAAATACCTGAACAAGGCCTGCCCCAAGGATCCATCTCCCCTCCCTCGCATCGATCAGATTATTGATGCTACAGCCGGACACGACTCACTGTGTTTCCTCGACGCATATTCCGGATACCATCAAATCAAAATGAAGGAGTCCGACATAGCCGCAACAACATTCATTACCCCATACAGGCCGTTCTGCTTCAACACTATGCCCTTCAGACTCAAAAACATCGGCGCCACCTACCAACGCATGATTCAAACATGCCTGGAAAAATAGATCGGCAAGACAATTGAAGCATATGTAGATGACGTCGCCATCAAAACTAGGCACGTCGAGTCATTAATAGACGATCTGCGTCTCACATTCGACAACCTCCGTACATATGACATCAAGCTCAATCCGGAAAAGTGTGTTTTCGGCGTTCCCGCTGGAACACTGTTGGGCTTCATCGTTTCCGGCAAACCCAGCTAAAATCTAAGCTTTGTCATAGTTGGCTACTCCAACAGACCTTAACCAAGTCCAAAAACTAGCCAGATGTGTGGCAGTTTTAAGCCGCTTTATCGCCTTCTCCGACACGCCAATCACTTTGAGTGGACGGACGCAGCAACGGCCGGACTGGAAGAAATAAAGGCTCTTCTAGCGAGCAACCCAATCCTGGCCGCACTGAACGTCGCGAACCCATGTTATTATACATATCGGCAACACACAAGGTCATGAGTGCGGTGCTTGTCATCGAACGAAAGGAGGACGGACACAAATTCCTGCGTCAGAAGCCGGTATACTACGTATCCACTGTCCTCACACCATGCAAATCCCGGTACCCTCATTACCAAAAAATAGCATACGTGGTCTTCATGGCATCCCGGAAGCTACAACACTACTTTCAAGAGTGCTCAATCACGGTGGCCTCCGAAGTACCACTCATTGACATAATAAACAACCACGACGCCACAGACCAGATTGACAAGTGGGCCATTGAGCTCCTCCCATTCGACATAACATACAGACCGCACCGGGCCATTAAATCACAAGTACTGGCCGACTTCGTCGCCGAATGGACAGAGGCCAAACTCCCTAAAGAGTACGGCACATATTCCAACTGGTTCATGCACTTCGACGGCTCCAAAATGCTGGCGGGCTTAGGAGCGGGCGTTGTTCTAACATCCCCCGCTAGAGATATAGTTCAGTACGTAGTCCAAATATTATACACAGACTCCAACAATGTAGCTGAATACGAGGACTTATTGCATGGTCTTCAGATGGTTGTCTCCATGTGCATACAACGCCTGGAAGTGCATGGGGATTCAAACCTCGCAATATCTCAAATAAATGGAGATTTCGATTCCAAAGATCCGAAATGGTGGCTTACCATAACGCCTTTCTCAAAATGTCAGCTCGGTTCGAGGAGCTCAATTTTCATCATGTGGCTCGAGAAAGTAATCAAGCGGCGGATGTCCTTGCTCGCATCGGCACCAAGCACGAGCCCATTCCACCTAACACCTTTCTGGAAAAGGCTCTTCAAGCCATCCGTGGTGTGGCAAAGGGAGAGCGGCAACACCAGTCCGGATCTGACTATAACCCCAGATTTCGAACAGACCGATACCATCGGGGGCTCAGCCACCGAAATAACACCATCGACCCACCTATCATGGTAGTCATTGCCCCATGGACTGAACCCTTCTTGGCCTACCTTAATAGGCAAGAACTCCCTGAGGATCAGAATGAGGCGTGTCGCATTGTCCGGCGCTCGAAAGCCTACAAGGTTCATGATGGAGAACTCAACAAGAAAAGCACTATCGGAGTACTTCAAAGATGTATCTCCGAGGAAGAGGGGCGGCAGCTCTTGGCTGAAATTCATGCCGGTCTCGGTGGTCACCATGCCACGGCTTTGGCCCTTGTAAGCAAGGCCTTCCGTACATGTTTCTATTGGCCAACGGCCCGAGCAGATGCACAGGACCTTGTCCAACGTTGCGTCAGATGCCAGCTTTTCACCAACCAAAGCCATATGCCACCCACCGCTCTACAAACAATCCCCATCACTTGGCCTTACGCAGTCTGGGGGCTTGATATGGTCGGACCCCTTAAAGGAGGAAGCCATAAGAAAAAATATTTGTTGGTCATGGTGGATAAATTCACTAAGTTGATAGAGGCCAAACCAGTTAAAACGGCTGAAGCCAAACCAATGATAGACTTCATATCCGGTGTTGTGCACCGTTATGGTGTTCCACATAGCATCATCACCGATAACGACTCCAATTTCACAGCCGATGAGGTGAAAACCTGGTGTGTTAATCTAGGCATTAAGCTTGATTACGCCTCCGTCTACCACCCGCAAACAAACGGTCAAGTCGAACGAGCCAATGGTCTTATTATGAGCGGCATTAAGCCCAGACTAGTGCGGTCTTTGAAAGAATCAGACAAGCACTGGGTCGGGGAGCTCGACTCTGTACTCTAGGGGATGCAGACCATGCCTAATCACACTACCGGATATACACCTTTCTTCATGGTGTACGGCGCAGAGGCTGTGTTACCCTGCGACATTATTCATGACTCACCTCGAGTGCGCATGTATGAAGAGAGAGAGGCCGAGCTTGATCGGCAGGACAGCTTAGATGCCCTGGAGGAGGAGCGCGACATTGCAAAAGCCCGTTCCGCATTTTATCAACAACAGGCCCGCAGATATCAAAGCAGAGAAGTGCGGGCCAAGACTTATAATGTTGGTGAACTCGTTCTACGCTTGCTAGAGAAGAAAAAGGACAAACTCAAGCCCAAGTGGGAGGGTCCCTTCATCATTGACGAAGTTCTCACTGGAGGAGCGTACCGCCTGCGTGATGCATCAGATAACCGCCTAGAGCCGAACCCATGGAACGCGGCCAGACTCCAAAGATTCTATGCCTAGCGCCGGACTCTCTGTTCGTCTCCTTCTCCCTTTTGTTTCCATTATTTTTTTCATCTCCTTTCGCTTTTCCTTTTTTTAGCCTTGAAGCTTTCGTGCGGCTAAACCTTGCACCTACGACGTACACATCCCCAAATATGTACGTCCATTATACCTGGGGGCTTCTTGTATAGAAGCTTATTATTATTATTTTCCGAGCATTAAGCTCATCACATATGTGTCTTTTCCTCGTATGTACCTTTTCTTCGCCATTATATGCATCAATATGACTTAAGTTTTGGCCAAGCTGGGTTGCCTGGCTCCTGTGCTTATGCCCTACGTTCCCGTTAGTTCGGCTAGGGCATAAAGGGAGCACCTCTGCGATTGTTACTGCCGGGTCATCCGAATGTGTACCTCAGACTGGGTGAAGCCGAAAGCTAGCATTCTTAAGGGAATATTCGGTCGGCGGACTAAAGATGTTTCTTGCTCATTACACTATGAACCCCCAGATGTTACGTATGCTGCGATTTTTCAATCACAGTTCGGGCATGCACGTTAACGCATGCTCACCCAGGGAAAGGAACCCTTAACTGAACTATTCTCTCTGGAAGATGTTTCTTACAATCACAATGTAATATAACATAGCTAGCCGGATACAACTTGTCTGTTCAAGCAACTATGACCCCTACGCCTGGTTTCCACGCATACCCCGGTTTATTTCGCCGCTCAGGTATTCGGAAACACTCTGCACCTTCAGGTCCAGAGGTTGAAGCGAAAAGGTCTGTCATGACAATTGTTTTACAATCCGGCTAGGGACAAATATGTCAAGGAAAGTACATAGTCACTTGGACTCAAAAACTTCCTCTTCTATGCCGTCCAACAAGTTGTCTAGCTTACAACCCTATTGAGAATATTTTGCGGCTACTTTTACCTGGTCATATACCAATCTAACGGGAATTTCTTTTCCATCTGACCCTAAAGGTCTGACTCGGGCCATATGATTCGGATCAAGCTTGGTATACCGTGTTTTCACCATGGTCCAGGCCTCTCGCGCACCTTCCCGGCAGGCCGATATCTTCCATAATCAGAAACGCCGCCACGCTCCCTTAAATAGATGTACAAGCTCCTCCATACTTCCTGGAGGGGAAGCGGATGGCCATAAGGCCTTGGCAACACTCCGCATCGGCTGCCGAGCTCGCTCGTGCATTTGCGACGGCTCTTGTAGCAGATCGCCCGAAGATCTGGACATCTCCTCTTCGGGACGGCTAGTCAGCATACCTACAGACATAACTCTGTCAGTTCCTTTCCTCGCCGAATTACATGGAGGTAAGTTTGAACACATACTAAATATGCCGCCTCGCAGCCTCTTATTTTCCTTCACGGAGTCAGCCAGTTGGGCCTGCACATCTTTCAATTCTTCACCCAGCTGGGTGTTGGAATCCTGGAGTTTGTTTTTCTCCTTCCTGACCCGTGTTAATATACATTCACCCGCGGCCCGTTGCCTTTTGGCTTCTTGTTCACCCGCTTATGCGACTTCCAGTGCCTCTCCCGGATGATATGATGATCCTGCCATAAGATATGCAACTGTGTTAGCATTGCTGGTATATAATTCTATTTTTCTTGATGGAGGGACACATTACCAGGCGATGCCTTCTTGGATTTCTCCAGTTTGGCAGTCGCAGAAGCTAGCTGGGTCTGACACTTTTCCAGCTCTTGAGACAACAGGTTGTTCTTCTCTGTAAGCACCTTGTTTTACAATGATCCTTAAATCAGCTAAATCAACTGCTTCAAGTCTCGGGGGCTACTGGTATATAATTATTAGGTTTATACAATGTGAGCTCACCCGCATATCTTTCAAATGTTGGTATGTGGCTCTGGCAAGCCTGTCTCGAGCAGCTCGGATGTATGCATCAGCCAAGCTGAAGGCACTGAATGCCTCTTTTGTAAAGCTGGGGTCGCAAAGAGCGGTCCTCCGGCGCTGATGGTTCATGACGCTCTCCACTTCCGAGTTTGTGACGGACACATCATCCGAATCCTCTACCAAAGAACAATCCGGCGGCACTCTCGTATCAGCCATCGTTGTTACGACAGGGTCTGGAACCTGGTTGTTGGGAGTGTGACTAGCAGGACTCCCGAACATAGTCCGGCAAACGCTCTTCCTGATAAGACACAAACGGATAATGTCACAGTTGGATGTGACTACCAAAGGACATATTTACAAAGCCATACCTCTTTGATGACGGCTCCGATGTGTCTTCGCTTGCCTTCCTCTTCGAAAGCTTGCCCGATGCGGGCACCGCTCTCTTTGGAGTCGCCTCTGGTGCAGGATGGCATGCCGAGCGCCTCCCCTTTGGAGCACGAGATAGTGCAGTGGGTGAGGCAGAATGAGGAAGCTCTTTCGGAGGAGATGTCTCCTAATTACTTACGTGTGAGGCAGGGAGAAGACCGTGATAGTCGGCGGTGATGGCCACTTCTGTGTCGCCATAGCTCGCCTGGTAGAACACCCCATCCTCGAGCGTCACGAATATGTCTGGATCCTCTTCGAATCCGGGGTCAAGGCCCCGGTTGTGGTCCTCTGGCTGGGGGCGGGGCTATGGAGCCCCTTGGTGATCTTCCACCATTCCTGTTACAAATGGACGGATTAAAGTCCATGGAAAGTGACTCGGGGAGTAGATTAAGTAGAGTAGTGGGATTGGAACTCACCCAACTAGGAGGATTGTACATGGAAAATCCATCTTGGCGCTAAATACGAGTGAACTCCCAGTATTTTGGCCAGAGCGGCGGGGGTGTCCAGACCCTTTCGACCGCAGCGAGAGGCGTCATCTTCCCCATTATAGTGCCACATGGGAAGCCTTCTGTGTTGGAGTGGCTGAACCCCTCGTACTATGGAAGTCGCCATTACCTCGACTATTGATAATCCGGACTGGGCGAGCATCTTTATCTTGCTCATCAATTGATGGACTTCCGTGCTATCTTCCTCCTCAAGGCTCCGAGGGCGCCAGTTGTGACGTTTGTTCAACAGAACGCTTGAAAATTCGGGAAGACCCATTCGGACTGGGTCGGGAAGGGCGACGTCCTCGATATAGAACCATTCAGAAGGCCACTCTTTGAATGCCTTCTTCGGCGTGCCGGACAGGTATCTGGTCCCGGCGATGCGCCATACCTCGGCTCCGCCCACTTCAAATATTGATCCCTCTTGGCTACAAGGGACAAGGCAGAATAGTTTCCTCCATAATTCAAAATGGGCCTCGCAACCCAGGAATATCTCACAAAGAGCAATGTAACCCGCGATGTGCAGGATGGAGGCAGGAGTGAAATTGTGCAGTTGGAGGCCATAATACTCCAGGAGCCCTCAGAGGAACTTGTGGATTGGAAATCCAATCCCTCTCAACAAGTAGGGAACAAAGCACACTCATGCCCCCCTGGATGGACAGGGGAAATTCCCCGCCTGAGCCCCACCGTTGAAGGAAGTCAGTCCTGCTTGAACAGGGACTAGATCCGCGGGGGGAAGAAATCCCTGTGTCTGCAGCTTCACTAGATGACAGTGTGATACGGAACATTTCTCCCAATCACCTTTTCCGGGGCCGTGGGGACGGGAGGAAGAGCTGGAAGCGCTAGCCATGTTAGAATGGTTTCTCCTAGCAAGCTCTGAGGATTCCTCGCTTGATGTGGAATGGATCTGAAAATCCCAATCTCTTTAAATAGACGCCTTTCTTACATGGTCAAGGTGATATATGCAAAAATACCCCGACCTCTCATATTCGCTCGACACATGGAAGCTGAAGTCATGAAGGTGTGGAAGCTGATGGGCGCGACATTGAATGGAAAGCCGAATACTACTCTTTAAGTCAGGTACTTTGAAGTAATCGGAGGAGGAACCCGCCTTGCAATGCCGAAGACAATCTGCGCGCCGAACACATCGTCATTGAAAGACTGGTTCGGGGGCTACTGAGGGAGTCCTTGATTAAGGGGTCCTCGGTCGTCCGGCCTATTGACATGGGCCAGACTGATGGGTTGTGAAGATACAAGACCGAAGACTCTCACCTGTGTTCGGATGGGACTCTCCTTGGCGTGGAAGGCAAGCTTGGCGCCGGGATGTGAAGATTCCTTTCTCTGTAACCGACTTTGTACACCCCTAGTCCCCTCCAGTGTCTATATAAACCAGAGGGCTTAGTCCATAGAGGAAATCATAATCATACAGGCTAGACTTCTAGGGTTTTAGTCATTACGATCTCGTGGTAGATCAACTCTTGTAATACTCATATTCGTCAAGATCAATCAAGCAGGAAGTAGGGTATTACCTCCATAGAGAGGGCCCAAACCTAGGTAAACATCGTGTCCCCCGCCTCCTGTTACCATCAACCCTAGATGCATAGTTCGGGACCCCCTAGCCGAGATCCGCTGGTTTTGACACTGACAACCGTGAGCGGCGATGATCTCTTTCATTAGTTTCATGTCCTTAATACGCTGCTCGGAAGCAACCGCGGATTCCTCCACCAACCTTTCGTGCTCGATGCGGAGCATGGCATTCTCGTCCATAAGTTTCTTGACAATGACGCCCATCCTCTTCAACAAGGCAACGACCTCCTCCGCCTGCTCCGCCCTTCCGGCGATCTTCACCCTCAGTAGGTCGCGGTCGGCCCGGAGTTGTTCAAACGAGGCATTCAACTCGTCCTGCAGCTTCATCCGGCCAGAGATCTGATCCATCTAGCTATGGACGATCGCATGCATGCGCCTGTAAGAGTCCTCGCCTGCCCGCGAGAGATTTTGCCAGGCCGCCGCGATGCGGGAGGACATCTCTGCTACATTCACGGAGCGGCATGACATCTCTTCTGCTTCCGCGACGTGACCGGACCAGTCTGTTGCATCGACGGCGCGGCGTTACCTCCGTGTTGCTTCGGCAGCACGGCGAGACCTCCGTGCTGCTTCAGCGGTGTGGCGGGACATGTCGGCTGCTTTCGCAGCTAAGCGGGACATCTCTCATGCTTCCGCTTCCATGCTCGCCTCTCCGTGGTGGTAATCTCTCGACTGAGAACTCAATCTGGCCATGGCAGACGCAAGAGAACGGTGCTGAATGACTTGTTTGCTTTTGTGGAGGAGGAGGTGAGGAAGGAATGTGCAGTCATCTTGGCATAGTACAGTATTTATAACCGAGTACTAATATGCTCCTAAGTGGAAAACGGTTTAGGTTTTGATCAGTGTGAACAGGTTTGCAATTTGGAAGGTTACGGGACGCATGCTCAAAATTTATTGACGGTTCTATAATTTCTAAGTGCGGCACTATTCCTGGACGGCGTAACATGGGCATGCTTTCTCGGCCGCGTACGTGGCATTTGGTGCACCGCAATAGGCAATATCAGCACATGTCTTGTTCCAAGAACCGTGCGCGCTCGTTATTACCATCGCGCACGCTTCTTTTAATTAGAATGTGTGCCCGTCTAGTGCACACACGTTGATCTGTCTAACTGTTTCTGTTTGTTGTGGCTAATCACAAATAGTTCATCTGTGTGAAGTGTATGCCATCAATCACACACACCTTTGACCTGGCTGACCATTTCTGTTCTGTTGCCTAATCGCAAACAATTAATCCTTCTGAACCGTATGCCCTCAATCGCACACACTTTTATCTAGCTGTCCGTTTCTGTTGTTCCGCCTCATCACAAAGAGTTAATGCGAGTGAACCGTATGATGTGTATCGCACCCGCCTTCATCTGGCTGCCCGTTTCTTTTGTTCCTCCTCATCGCAAATAGTTTATTGAACTGAACCGTATGTCGTGCATCGCACACGCAACTAAAATCTGAATCATGTTTGATGCATCCGTCATCGCAAACATTTTGGACATTTTTGACGGTTCTCTGACACCACCGTTTGCGATTATTGCATCACACACAGTTTCTTGAAGGGTCTCTGATTGTAGTGTCGCGTTAGCAGCATCCTGTAGTAGTGTATGATAAGCAAAGCGTTCTTGAGGGTACACGGGAATTTCACCATGTCACTTTAATCATGTGGCTTGATTCGTGTTCGCTACTTTAATAATTTGATATGTGGGTGGACCGGTGCTTAGGTGTTGTTCTTACTTGAACAAACCTCCTACTTATGATTAAGCCCCTCGCAAGCATCTGCAAGTATGAGAAAAGTATTAAGATAAAATCTAACCATAGCATTAAACTTTTGGATCCAAACCGTTCTCTTAGGAAGTAGCGCATAAACTAGGGTTTAAACTTCTGTCATTCTAGCAACCCATCATCTAATAACTATTCCACAATCCATTCCCTTAGGCCCAAATATGGTGAAGTGCTATGTAGTCGACGTTCACATGACACCACCAAGGGAATCAGAACATACATATCATCAAAATATCGAACACATATCAAGTTCATATGATTACTTGCAACATGACTTCTCTCGTGACCTCAAGAACAAAATGAACTACTCACAAATGATAATCATGCTCAAGATCAGAGGGGTACTAAATAGCATAATGGATCTGAACATATAATCTTCCACCAAATAAACCATATAGTAATCAACTACAAGATGTAATCAACACTACTAATCACCCACAGGTACCAATCTGAGGTTCCGGTACAAAGATTGAACACAAGAGATAAAATAGGGTTTTAAAGAAAATGGTGCTGTTGAAGATATTGATGGAGATTGCCTCCCAAAGATGAGAGGGTTGTTGGTGATGACAATGGCTTCGACTTCCCCCTTCGGGAGGGAAGTTCCCCTAGCGGAATCGCTCCCCAAGTTTCGCCTTGAGACGGCGGTGCTTCGTCCCGAAAGCCCTCCCCTGATTTTTTTTCTAGGTCAAAATGACCTATATACCAGAAGATGGGCACCAGAGGTGGGCTAGGCTGAGCACAACCCACTAGGGTGCGCCAGGGGGGCCTGGTGCACCCTGGTGTCTTGTGTTCACCAGGTGACCCCCCTCCGGTAGTTATTTGATCCAATATTTCTTAAATATTCCACAATAATTCTCCGTGAAGTTTCAGCTCATTTGGAGATGTGAGAATAGTTAACTCTGACATAGCTTTTTTAGGTCCTGAATTCCAGCTGCCGGCATTCTCCCTCTTTGTGTGAACCTTGCATATTATGATAGAAAATATATTAGAATTACTCCAAAAAGCATTATTATTCATAAAAACATTATAAATAATAGTACAAAATCATGATGCAACATGGACGTATCAGAAATCCACTACATCCACAATGTGGAAACTTTCTAGGTACAACTTACTCGTTGCAACCAACCGGCGTCCGCTCTGCCTCCACCGTGAGTACTACTTTCGCCTGCCGTCCCGGCACTTGTCTCTGGCGTAGGAAACGGCGGTGAAGCATCAATGCGCGACACCCTCCTCCTTCTCCCATGTTGGGCACCAGCTAACGCCTCCTCCCATGCTCACAAACCTCGACTTTAAGTGACCTTACACTCGTGGGATGGCACGACGAGGCTAGAAGGGAGGAGAAAGGAAGGAATGCTAAGGAGGAGGCTGCACTCCGACAAGGAATTTGGGGGAGGAGACGGCTGGAGTTGAGATTAGGCGCACCTATGCCTCGCTTCAAGCAAGATAGGACATCTCGCTGAAGGCAGCCTCCCAATTGGGCCAGCCCAGCATGGACAGACCTTCAAAGCTTTTTTTCCATTTTTTTTACATTTGCATTCATTTTTGGTTTTGTTTTTTAATCTTTCTTGTATTTTGAAATATTCTGAATATATCTGTTATCAAAATTTACAGAAAATGGTAGGGAAACCCCTAATGTGATTTTTTTTCATTTATAGTTAGAAAATGAGAGGTATTACAATAGTTCAATGGATATGTACAAGCATGTCAGGGTTAAAAATAAAAAAGGTCCTATTACACACTATCAATCCTTGACATCACATTCTCCTTGATACTAGAGTTAGCCCTGATCATTGTGAGGTGAAAACTGTTCCTGAAATCCTGCTTGCATGCATCAATGGGCATTGCTTATTCTCAAATATTCTGCCATTTCTCTACTTCCATATGGACCGACATCCAATAATTAAGATTTCCATGAAGAATTCCTATTGGTATCTGTATCTAGCATCAATGGTCACGGAATATATGTTCCATCAGTGTTCCATTCCATATCAATACTCCACCAGAAGCCTTGACTGAAGCTGAAGAATAAATGCATTCTGTCTTCCACATTGTAGTCATAACAAAGGGCACATTCCACTTAAAAAAAGCAAAGGGCACATTGAATGCTATCAAGTTAAAAATGTTAATCATGCATTTAGAAAATGTTAAATGTGTATAGGAAACTGTTTTTGATATATACAGAAAATGTACAATGAGTATGAAAAAAAGTAGATATAAAAAGGTTTCAATTTTTTTTGAAAAATGACAATTATGCATTCAAAAAGTTAAATGTGTATTGAAAAAATGTTTTTGATGTGTACGAAAAATTTATACGAAATTTTACAATGTGTATGGAAAGAAATAGACATAAAAAATAAGTTTTAATTTTTTTATTCATGTATCTGGACTATGTTAAATGTGTATACAAAAACCGTTCCCGATGTATACAAAAATCTAGAATGTGTATGGCAAAAGTATATATAAAAAATATATGTTTAAGAAAAATGTTAATCATGTATTTGGATTTTTTAAATAAAAATGACAATCATGTATTTCCAAAATATTAAATGTGTATATAAAAAATGTTCCTCGTGTACACAATCTTTTAAAAAAAAAATATGTATAGAAACTTTAGACATAAAAAAATATAAGCTATCAAAAATGTTGGCCATATATTTAGGAAATATTAAATATCTATATAAAAATATTTTAATGTATACGAAAAATGTACAAATGTGTATGAAAAAATAGAATCAAGAAAATGTTCACACAGTTTACAAAAATGTTTATTAAAATAAAGAAATGTTCAGCATGTATTAGAAAATTGTTAACCATTTATTTTAAAAAGTGTTCATAACATGTTTTTTTAAGAAAAAATACACATCGAGTATTTTAGAAATGTAGAACATGCATCCAGAAAATGTTCCACGTGTACACCAGAAATGTACACTGTGTTAGATATGTGTCGAAGAATGAACAAAAATGATGAAAAGCGACGAAGAAACATAAGAAAGCAAAGAAAACAGGGAGAAACACAAGAGAAAAGAGAAGTATAATAGAAAAAAGAGATAAACCGAGGAAGAAACAAAAGAAAACCAAAGAAAACCAAAGAAAACCCATTGGAAAACAGAAAAAAGAAGCAAAAAATAGGAGAAAAAGGAAAAATGAAGAAAAAAGGGAAACTAAAGAAAATAAAGGAAAACAAAGGAAAGAAAAAAAACCCAAGGAAACCAATAAAGAAATGAAAATTTTGATGAAAACAATAAAACTGGAGAAACACAGATAACCAAAAACCATAAAAGAATTAGAGAAAACCAAAATAAAAAAGAAAACAAAGGAAAAGGGAAAAACCGTGCGAACACATCAAACTTGGCGAGTGGATGAACATGCTGGCCCAATACTGTAGGGTGCAGGGAAAAGCTTCAGATGAGATGGTTGATAGGGAGCATCATCGCAACATGTCGAGCACGCATCTATGCGCATTATGTGGCTGTGCTGATTCTTGGAGGCACGCACTTTTGGACTGCACCATGTCCGGGTGCATTTGGCCTATGTCGGAGGAAACTCTAGTTGAACAAATGAGTACAAATACTGATACAAATGCGAGGAATTGGCTCTTTGCGATGCAAGATCAATTACCTCAGAATGAGCTTGTTCTTCTGGCTGTAACTCTATGGTCAGTATGGAAGGCAAGGCGCAAGGCAATATATGAGGGCATTTTCCAGAGTCAACACGCTACACATCAGTATATTCAAGCTTTTCTGAGATATCTTCACACACTGGAAGAGATAGGAAGACAACCACCGGAACAACGAGAAGGTAGGCCAAATCGTTGGATCAAGCCTCCTGAAACAATGTTCAAGATTAATGTGGATGCGGCAGTACCATAGAGTCGGAGACGAGGAGTAAGTAGCAATATGCCGTGATCATGATGGAAACTTTCAAGGTGCATCAGCGATAGTGGTGAAGGGCATTTTTGACCCGCCGACTCTTGAAGCTCTTGCTGTCCGGGAAGCACTGGCACTTGCTGATGATCTAAACATACAGAGCATCCATGTTGCATCAGACTGCAAGACCGTGATAGATGATATCAAACAGAAGAACCCGGCTAGCTACGGGGCGATCTTACATGAAATAATAGACCAAAGCTCTTCTTTTAGTAGATGTAGTTTTGTTCATGAGTTCAAGAGCTCGAATTTCGAGGCTCACAATCTAGCGAAGCATGTTTTAAGTTTAGGGGTGGGCCGTCATGTTTGGTTAGGACACCCTAGTAATCTCTCTTTTGTACCTCTGAACATTGGGTCGGTTTAAATAAAGCTTCGCGTGGATTGTCTCAAAAAAAAGGAGATGGTTGATAGGGAGCTTCTATTTTGCCGCTAACTGCTGCAAATTGTCGAGAGAACGTACAAGCGCATGTGGCTCTCTCGTTCCAGCTAGCGAAGAAAGTACAGCACTCGCTCGCAAAAAAGAATACGCATTCGAACACTAGACCTCCTGCTTAACAAATACTACTCCAACCAATTGAGCTAGCGAACTATTTGTTATAATTCGCAGCACAGATTCTTAAGAACCAAACTAAGTGCGGATATGAACGTTTCCCAAATTTTGAACGCATAATATTATTTAGGAGAAAAAGTGAATATTGTATAAAACCACGAACACTTTTTGAAATTGCGTATATTTGAAAAAAACTCAAACATTTCGGAAAACACAAAAAAATTCAGGAAACTAAAACAATTTTTAAACTCCCCCCAAAAAATTAAGAACATGAACATTTTTTAATGGCAAAACAGTTTTTTCATACGCGAATATTTTTGAAAAATGGGAATTTTATTTAATCTGCCAAACAAATTTTGAAAACACCAGCATTTTTCAAACTCCAAAACAAAAATCGAAGCAAGAACAAATTTTGAAAATTGCGAACAATTTCCTGTTCTAGAAACAAAAAGAATTTTTAAAATCCCCCCAAAAAATTGAAAATACGAACATTTTTAGAAAACTCATAAATTTTTTGAATGGCAAAACAGTTTCTTGATACGTGAACATTTTTTAAAAATGGGAACTTTTTTTGAATCTCCCCAACAAAATTTGAAAACACAAACATTGTTTGACACTCCAGAACAGAATTTGCGTGCAATGAGCGGCGCGCAGGATTTTCCTGGTTGATACTCTCTCCATAAGCGAGGTATAGTTCTCGCGGTTCAGATTAATGCCCTCACACCTCACCGTGTGCTCACTATATATTTCATCGGATGGATGTACGTGGACCAAGCCCACAGAAAATATGACCCAGTCCTCCTCGTGGACGGCCCAGGTTATACAAATTTCGGCCCGCTCCATGTGTACCCATCACGCTCCCGTGAACGGACGGACCCGGCGAAACGCGGCGGCTGCCAAGATCCGCGCCGCGCCGCCTCGCCGCCGCGTTCGCCGCCTCGAGCACGCAAGATCCGCGCCATGCAGCCTCGCCGCCTATCGAGTGTCTTACTCGGAGATGTGCGGGATGCGGGCCAGCGGCGCGGCAGCGTCGTGGGCGGTGGAGCGGACGCGCACCTCTACGACGACCCGGACGGCGCCGCCATCCCGGGTCCCGGCGCTCTTCGACTCCCGCTTCGACGGCGACAAGCTCGACGCCCTCAAGCACCTTCTCGCCCTCATCTCTCCCCGCAGGTCCGGCTAGCGTCCCCCCTCTTCTCGTCGCCTCTCGTCTCGTCTCACGCCATGGATTCAGGCGACGGAATTGCGTCTATGCTTGCTGCGCAGGCGGCCACGAACTGGCAGCTTAGTCGCTTGAGGTGAAGAAGCTCGCCTACCCGCTCCACGACGCCGCCCTCATCTTCATTTCTCTCTACAATGCGACAAATCAGACCCAAATCCCAAGTAGATTTGTTTGCAATTTTGTTTTCCTGCGTGTGATTAGTTGGGACAGATCGGAGCAGTTGCATACTCCGCATAATTTCTCCACTAGCCTATCTGAACGGGATGGTGTTGAGATGATGCATGCCTTTTCTCCTTCCTCTTGACATATTCTCTCTTTTTCTCCGGTGATGTCCTCCCTTTCAATCACAAGTACCGGAGGAAAGCTGTCCCAAGTCATGGCTGATCTTGTGTGGTTGCTTTTCTCCCTCTTCAACCTCCCATGTTGAGGCCTGCTGTGCGGTCTTAGGTCTTGATTCTAGCTGTGAGTAATCCTAGTTGAACAGACATGACACGTTTGCATTCAGGCAAACTATTTTGTGAGGAAGTCTGAAACCTGTACAATGCTTCTCCAGTGAAACTTCTGTCTGCTTCCAGCATAGTGCATGGAGTGAAAAAATCCACAAAATTAAAACATGTCTGTGGGTAATACTAGTCATATTCCAACCTGAACAGACTTGATGTTTTGCACTCGGGAGGTTAGAAATTAGAATGTGATGTTGCAATTCAGTTGTCTGAAAAAGTCTGAACCATATGCATTGTTTCTCTAGTGAAGAAACCACACCTGTCCTAGTATAGTGCAGCGAGTGAAAGCATCGAGCTTTGCTTTGTGCGTGTGCTCGCACGGATGCTGATGGTGTTTTTCCATTAATAGTTTAATACTACTTTTCTAAATTTTGGAGCCATTTGCATGTACTGTCTATTGATTGTGTGCTTTTTTATTTATTTTTCCAGTGAGTAGAAAATGTTGTTTTTTGGAAGATTCAAGGATGTTCGAGGAGTGACCAAAAGCATTGAAGACTTTGCCGAGCGAGGCAAGGAACCTACTCAAATCATGTTGAACCCATATTTGCATTGCACACTCCGAATTATTTTTCATGCATAAAGTATTGTTTTACTAGTATTGCTATGCTAAGTTAGCTAGGGTTAAGCTATGCCTTATTTGCTTGATATTGACATCCCCTTTGACATTCTTAATACCCCTCCTTTCTAACCCTCTTGGGAAATAAAGAAGCCATCAGAGGTAGAAGAAACCTCAATCCCAAGGAAGTAGGAAATAAGACCAAAGACCAGACATAGAAACTATTCACTAAGACGAGTATTCACAAAGGCAATCCACTCAACGTCGTCGCAGTGATGATCATGCATCGACATATAGCATAAGAGTTCGACCATGAGCTAAAGGTGGACATAAAATGCAGGATCGTGAGCACTCGCCGCCGCGATCACCATTAAAAAATGCATTGTTGGAATCAAGCTGAGAGACAGACCAGTGGCGAACAAATATCACACTGAGAAGTGTGCGAAGAGTGGTCATGCGTGCCATAGGAGCAAATGTCTCATCGTAGTCACAACCATGTTCCTGCTGAAAGCCATGGGTCACAAGACGAGCTTTGTAACACTCAAGAGAACCATTTGAGTCTAAACCTTTGTAGACCCACTTACAAGTTACACGTGATGGGATAAGCACCGGGCAGTCAGTTTGGTTGTTCACGGGGGTGGCGGGGGCAACAAGAGTGTAGCAAACACAATCAAACGAACGAAGCGATGAGTAGTCACGGGAACAGCCAGATATACGCTCGAGATGAATGTCATCCTACTAAGCAAGGAAGGCTGAATGTTGATTAATGAACCCAAAAGTGTGGTGGAAGAGAGGCAACAATCCTCAATGTATGAGCCGCCTCAAGAAGGTGACGATGCTTGCTCTCAACAATAATATTCCGAGAATCATGTCCACGCTAAGAGAACCGAGCAAGTGTGCCCTGCTCAGCAAGGAATCCACATAACAAATGGCAGATAAAATCACGAGTAAAATCTGCATGAAAGACACAGATACGAGTCGGTGCGCTCAAGAGCAGCAATCTCCTATGCCATCACATGCCGTCGTTCGGGAAGAACACGACGACTCGATAAGAAGTCGTCTCCTGAAGAGCAGCGTCAGAACACCCATAGCGGACAATAGGCGGAAGCGGGCAACCGCGGAAGCCATAAGCAGGTTGAGCCGAAGGAGGTGGGTTGCCAACAGAAGGAGACATAATAGTCTAGGATGGCACATATGAAGAATCCACGACACGCTGGCGACCAATGTAGTAAAAAGAGCATGAGGGGGAATCACCAAGAAAAGCCGCAGGTGACGACGACGTGGGGTCTATAACAATAGTATGGGAAGACACGGTGGTTTGGGTAGACAAGGGCAATACATGGGTGATAGGTGTATTGGGAAAAAGTTAGGAAATAAATATCCTTGACGGGGGAGGCCGAAGGAGAGGATAAGCATGGATAGAAAGGACGAGACTCATCAAAATTCACATCCCGAAAAATGCGCATCCACCGACCGACAGGATCCCAACACCGATAGCCCTTGTGCTCATCACTGTAACCCAAGAAGACACATTCAACAGACCGAGCAGTCAGTTTGGTGTGTTCACGGGGGTGGGGGTGGGGGGCAACAAGAGTGTAGCAAACACAATCAAACAAACGAAGCGATGAGTAGTCATGGGGACGACTAGAAATACGCTCGAGATGAATGTCATCCTACTAAGCAAGGAAGGTTGAATGTTGATGAGGTAGTTGGAAGTAGAAACAACCTCAACCCAAAAGTGTGGTGGAAGAGAGGCAACGATCTTCAACGTATGAGCCTCCTCAAGAAGGTGACGATGCTTGCTCTCAACAACATTCCGAGCATCTTGTCCACACTAAGAGAACCGAGCAAGTGTGCCCTGCTCAGCAAGGTATCCGCGTAACAAACGATAGATAAAATCACAAGTAAAATCTGCGTGAAAGACACAGATACGAGTGGAAGAAAGGGTATGAAGCATTCCTGCAAACTTCTTACAAATAGATAAGACCTCACTACAAGAACGCATAAAATATATCCATGTGTGTCAAGAGATAATATAGTAGCAATAGCCTGCTTTCAAGGCAAAGCGAGCTTGACCCCAAACATCAAGTGAACAGGATAAAAAGGATTTTGAACTAACACAACTTGTGTTTCCTTTAGTCTAGATGAGACTTAGCAACATAAATCATGATTATTAAAATGGTGGATTATTGGAGCATATGAGATTGGATTAGTAGTAACGAAACAAGGATCTTGGAGTAGCACAACTTGTGTTTCCCTTAGGTTAAATAATATAGCTACTTGGATTCTAGGATGGAGATAACTTTAGCACTCGGATTTATGATGTTTTGCTCTAAGCTTAGTAGCTTGCATGTGCCCCATATGGATATAATCATGAATACGATACATGTGGATCAGAGTTGTTAGACATAGGTGATTTTTGTGTCCCTCCCCAAGAATGTTATGAGTACAAGATCATCATGGGAGGATGGTTTGGATTAATTCGAAGGAAAGGTAACTGAATTTGTTTGCAAAGCCGACAAACTTGATAGTCTAAAGACACACCTCTAGAGACATATGCAAGAAGGCCACATCGAACTAAGGATGACACACGAGAGCCACATGAGTGACCAAGACGATGATGCCACAAAGAGTCGATAGACGAGGAGAGGCAGGGAGACGCGCGACGGTGTCATCAGAGGGAAGGTGAAGCCAGTCAAGCTCATAGAGGGCCTGGTAGTTATAGCGCCGAGGGCCCACAACAAGTAAAGCATTCGTGTGAGGATCCTAATTAGAACAAGAGTTAAAGTCAAGAATGACCATACAACTAGAGTCGACAAACTAACCACCTGAAATGAGTTGCACGGGTCGAGGAACATGGAGGAGAAAGGCAATCATCCACCCTATGCTCGTGCGTCAGCCGCGATGGTGGACGGTTGTGGGCATATCCGATGTCTGCACGTGGATCTACTACTCGGGATGGCATGACATGGTCGTTGCGGAGTGAGGTGCCAAAGCTATTTTGTTGTGTGGATGAGTTTGGAGAGATAGAAGTCGTGTTGCACTCTAGTCTAGGCCTTCAACTGTACCAAGTGCAACTTATTTAGAGTTTCTGCTCTCTCAAGCTTAAGCCTTTCTCTGAACCAAATCTAGTCCAAGACACCCAACCTAGCTATAAAAGTTCTGATAGCATGGACTTACATCGATGTGCTTAACTTGTGGAATTGTAAGAGCACCGCTTAAGCACCAACAACTTTTGCCTAGAATAAAGCCCAACATGAGATTGTGTGAGTTAATCATTTTATATCCTTAAGCCCCAACATGCGCCAAGTTGGGTGGTACCATACGGAAGTTGTTTTGAGGAGCTATGATTGGAGTCTGGTGGTGATGTAGAAGTGATATTCAGGAGATAGTCAAAGATTTTTGGTGGATTATGAGATTTTAGGTCTAGTTGAGCATGGTGATTATTATATTGGTGGATAAACATATATTTAATTAATCTGGGAACAATTTCGATTTAGTTAGCTGATTGTGATCTTGAACCAAATTTCACGATGGATAAATAACTACAATAGTACATATAAGGATCCATAGTCCGTCAATAGAACTTTGTGGTTTATATTGGATTTAGATAACAATGAATTTGGGTTTATTTAAATCATGGTTATGATGTTGGTGGATTGCTTTGTGTTAAATTCACACTTTTGGAGATTGATGAAGTTTGAGAACTTTAGGGTGTAGTATGATAAACCTTGGATATATATCGGATTTATATAGGTTAGATGAGAGTTTGCAGCATCAATGATGATTATAATAATTGGTGGATTATTGGAGCATTGGATTAGCAGTAAGGGAACAAGGATCTTGGAGTAGCACAACTCGTGTTTCCTTTAGGTTAAATGATATAGCTACTTGGATTCTAGGATGGAGATAACTTTGGCACTTGGATTTGTGATGTTTTGATATAAGCTTAATAGCTTGCATGTGCCCCATATGGATATAATCATGAATACGATACATGTGGATCAGAGTTGTTAGACATAGGTGATTTTGGTGTCCCTCCCCAAGAATGTTATGAGTACAAAGATCATCATGGGAGGATGGTTTGGATTAATTTGAAGGAAAAGTAACTGAACATGTTTGCAAAGCCGACAAACCTGATAGTCTAAAGACACACCTCTAGAGACATATGCAAGAAGCCACATCGAACTAAGGATGACAGACGAGAGCCACATGAGTGACCAAGACGATGGATGATGCCACAAAGAGTTGGTAGACGAGGAGAGGCGGAGAGATTGGCGACGGTGTCATCAGAGGGAAGGTGAAGCCAGTCAAGCTCATAGAGGGCCTGGTAGTTATAGCGCCGAGGGCCCACTACAAGTAAAGCATCTGTGTGAGGATCCTAATCAAAACAAGAGCTAAAGTCAAGAATGACCATACAACCAGAGTCGACAAACTAACAACCTGAAATGAGTTGCACGGGTCGAGGAACATGAGCAAAACTAGGAACATGAAAAGACGAAGTGCTAAGAGTGCCTCGACTATCGACTGGGAGGGAAGTTCCTAAGAACATGAACATGAGAATCTGGAGGTCGAATGGTCGATAAACTGGAAGAATCAGACGAAGAAGCACCAGGCGATGAAACTAGAAGTGGGTGTCGAAGTCGTGCAATTTTTGTTCCTCGTCGATCTTTCTTGGCGTCCTTCCCTTGTATGCGGGTTACGTGTCACGGACTTGATGTCGCATCTTACGTTCCCTTGTTGGGGGCCCTTGGCCCCGACGACAGGTAGCGTCGTGCACACATCATGTGGATTAGACATTGCGGTGCCGACAGCCCCTGCTCTTGCTCTGCCGTTAGGTGGTGCTTGAGCGTTCGACTATGGCGGCGCCCAGTAGGGGAAGACGGGTTGTGGGATCGAGGCAGCACACAAAGCAACCCGTAGCCAAGCAAAGGATGCCCAACCGGATTGGCATGGAGCAGAGAGTGCACGAGGGGTGTGGGCGAAGCGGTGAAACTGTCGTTGGGAGTGGACTGCTGCCGCCATCGTCAGATTTTGAACCTAGAGTTGAGCGGTGAGGGGATGATGATAGGGGAAGCGAGGAGGCATGAAGAGGGCACTTGGAGGAGGAAGGCATCATCCACCCTATGCTCGTGCGTCAGCCGCGATTGGTGGACGGTTGTGGGCATATCCGATGTCTGCACGTGGATCTACTACTCGGGATGGCGTGACATGGTTGTTGTGGAGTGAGGTGCCACAGCTATTTTGTTGTGTGGGTGAGGTTGGAGAGATAGAAGTCGTGTTGTGCTCTAGTCTAGGCCTTTAACTGTACCAAGTGCAACTTATTTAGAGTTTCTGCTCTCTCAAGCTTAAGCCTTTCTCTGAACCAAATCTAGCCCAAGAAACCCAACCTAGCTCTAAAAGTTCTGATAGCATGGACTTATATCGATGTGGTTAATGTATGGAATTGTAAGAGCACCGCTTAAGCACCAGCAACTTTTGCCTATAATAAAGCCCAACATGAGATTGTGTGAGTTAATCATTTTACATCCTTAAGCCCCAACATGCGCCAAGTTGGGTGGTGCCATACGCAAGTTGTTTTGAGGAGCTATGATTGGAGTCTGGTGGTGATGTACAAGTGATATTCAGGAGATAGTCAAAGATTTTTGGTGGATTATGAGATTTTAGGTCTAGTTGAGCATGATGATTATTATATTGGTGGATAAACAGATCTTTAATTAATCTGGGAACAATTTGGATTTAGTTAGGTGATTGTGATCTTGAACCAAATTTCACGATGGATAAGTAACTTCAATAGTACACATAAGGATCCATAGTCCGTCAATAGAACTTTGTGGTTTATATTGGATTTAGATAACAATGAATTTGGGGTTTATTTAAATCATGGTTATGATGTTGGTGGATTGCTGTCTGTTAAATTCACACTTTTGGAGATTGATGAAGTTTGAGAACTTTAGGGTGTAGTATGATAAACCTTGGATATATATCGGATTTATATAGGTTAGATGAGAGTTTGCAGCATCAATCTTGATTATGATAATTGGTGGATTATTGGAGCATCTGGGATTGGATTAGTAGTAAGGAAACAAGGATTTTGAAGTAACACAACTTTTGTTTCCTTTAGGCTAGATGAGACTTAGCAACATCAATCATGATTATGGGAATGGTGGATTATTGGAGCATTGGATTAGCAGTAAGGGAACAAGGATCTTGGAGTAGCACAACTCGTGTTTCCTTTAGGTTAAATGATATAGCTACTTGGATTCTAGGATGGAGATAACTTTGGCACTTGGATTTGTGATGTTTTGATCTAAGCTTAGTTGCTTGCATGTGCCCCATATGGATATAATCATGAATACGGTACATGTGGATCAGAGTTGTTAGACATAGGTGATTTTGGTGTCCCTCCCCAAGAATGTTATGAGTACAAAGATCATCATGGGAGGATGGTTTGGATTAATTCGAAGGAAAGGTAACTGAACCTGCTTGCAAAGCCAACAAACCTGATAGTCTAAAGACACACCTCTAGAGACATATGCAAGAAGGCCACATCGAACTAAGGATGACAGACGAGAGCCACATGAGTGACCAAGACGATGGATGATGCCACAAAGAGTTGGTAGACGAGGAGAGGCGGAGAGACTGGCGACGGTGTCATCAGAGGGAAGCTGAAGCCAGTCAAGCTCATAGAGGGCCTGGTAGTTATAGCGCCGAGGGGCCCACAACAAGTAAAGCATCTGTGTGAGGATCCTAATCAAAACAAGAGGTAAAGTCAAGAATGACCATACAACCAGAGTCGACAAACTAACCACCTGAAATGAGTTGCACGGGTCGAGGAACATGAGCAAAACTAGGAACATGAAAAGACGAAGTGCTAAGAGTGCCTCTACTATCGGCTGGGAGGGAAGTTCCTAAGAACATGAACATGAGAATCTGGAGGTCGAATGGCCGACAAACTGGAAGAATCAGACGAAGAAGCACCAGGCGATAAAACTAGAAGTTGGTGTCGAAGTCGTGCAATTTTTGTTCCTCGTCGATCTTGCTTGGCGTCCTTCCCTTATATGCGGGTTACGTGTCACGGACTTGATGTCGCATCCTACGTTCCCTTGTTGGGGGCCCTTGGCCCCGGCGACAGGTAGCGTCGTGCACACATCATGTGGATTAGACATTGCGGTGCCGACAACCCCTGCTCTTGCTCTGCTGTTAGGTGGTGCTTGAGCGTTCGGCTATGGCGGTGCCCAGCAGGGGAAGACGGGTTGTGGGATCGAGGCAGCACACAAAGCAACCTGTAGCCAAGCAAAGGACGCCCAACCGGACTGGCATGGAGCAGAGAGTGCATGAGGGGAGTGGCCGAAGCGGTGAAACTGTCGTTGGGAGTGGACTGCTGCCGCTGTCGTCAGATTTTGAACCTAGAGTTGAGCGGTGAGGGGATGATGATAGGGGAAGCGAGGAGGCATGAAGAGGGCACTTGGAGGAGAAAGGCATCATCCACCCTATGCTCGTGCGTCAGCGCGATTGGTGGACTGTTGTGGGCATATCGGATGTCTGCACGTGGATCTACTACTCGGGATGGCGTGACATGGTCGTTGCGGAGTGAGGTGCCAAAGCTATTTTGTTGTGTGGATGAGTTTGGAGAGATAGCAGTCGTGTTGCACTCTAGTCTAGGCCTTTAACTGTACCAAGTGCAACTTATTTAGAGTTTCTGCTCTCTCAAGCTTAAGCCTTTCTCTGAACCAAATCTAGTCCAAGACACCCAACCTAGCTATAGAAGTTCTGATAGCATGGACTTACATCGATGTGCTTAACTTGTGGAATTGTAAGAGCACCGCTTAAGCACCAACAACTTTTGCCTATAATAAAGCCCAACATGAGATAGTGTGAGTTAATCATTTTACATCCTTAAGCCCCAACATGCGCCAAGTTGGGTGGTGCCATACGCAAGTTGTTTTGAGGAGCTATGATTGGAGTCTGGTGGTGATGTAGAAGTGATATCCAGGAGATAGTCAAAGATTTTTGGTGGATTATGAGATTTTAGGTCTAGTTGAGCATGGTGATTATTATATTGGTGGATAAACAGATCTTTAATTAATCTGGGAACAATTTGGATTTAGTTAGGTGATTGTGATCTTGAACCAAATTTCACGATGGATAAATAACTTCAATAGTACACATAAGGATCCATAGTCCGTCAATAGAACTTTGTGGTTTATATTGGATTTAGATAACAATGAATTTGGGGTTTATTTAAATCATGGTTATGATGTTGGTGGATTGCTTTGTGTTAAATTGACACTTTTGGAGATTGATGAAGTTTGAGAACTTTAGGGTGTAGTATGATAAACCTTGGATATATATCGGCTTTATATAGGTTAGATGAGAGTTTGCAGCATCAATCTTGATTATGATAATTGGTGGA
The DNA here is from genome assembly GCF_018294505.1 of Triticum aestivum. Classification (NCBI taxonomy): domain Eukaryota; kingdom Viridiplantae; phylum Streptophyta; class Magnoliopsida; order Poales; family Poaceae; genus Triticum; species Triticum aestivum. The sequence goes on along the minus strand of NC_057795.1, from coordinate 648,690,833 downwards.
TTATTGGAGCATCTGGGATTGGATTAGTAGTAAGGAAACAAGGATTTTGAAGTAACACAACTTTTGTTTCCTTTAGGCTAGATGAGACTTAGCAACATCAATCATGATTATGGGAATGGTGTATTATTGGAGCATTGGATTAGCAGTAAGGGAACAAGGATCTTGGAGTAGCACAACTCGTGTTTCCTTTAGGTTAAATGATATAGCTACTTGGCTTCTAGGATGGAGATAACTTTGGCACTTGGATTTGTGATGTTTTGATCTAAGCTTAGTAGCTTGCATGTGCCCCATATGGATATAATCATGAATACGATACATGTGGATCAGAGTTGTTAGACATAGGTGATTTTGGTGTCCCTCCCCAAGAATGTTATGAGTACAAAGATCATCATGGGAGGATGGTTTGGATTAATTCGAAGGAAAGGTAACTGAACCTGTTTGCAAAGCCGACAAACCTGATAGTCTAAAGACACACCTCTAGAGACATATGCAAGAAGGCCACATCGAACTAAGGATGACAGACGAGAGCCACATGAGTGACCAAGACGATGGATGATGCCACAAAGAGTTGGTAGACGAGGAGAGGTGGAGAGACTGGCGACGGTGTCATCAGAGGGAAGGTGAAGCCAGTCAAGCTCATAGAGGGCCTGGTAGTTATAGCGCCGAGGGGCCCACAACAAGTAAACCATCTGTGTGAGGATCCTAATCAAAACAAGAGGTAAAGTCAAGAATGACCATACAACCAGAGTCGACAAACTAACCACCTGAAATGAGTTGCACGGGTCGAGGAACATGAGCAAAACTAGGAACATGAAAAGACGAAGTGCTAAGAGTGCCTCGACTATCGGCTGGGAGGCAAGTTCCTAAGAACATGAACATGAGAATCTGGAGGTCGAATGGTCGACAAACTGGAAGAATCAGACGAAGAAGCACTAGGCGATGAAACTAAAAGTGGGTGTCGAAGTCGTGCAATTTTTGTTCCTCGTCGATCTTTCTTGGCGTCCTTCCCTTATATGCGGGTTACGTGTCACGAACTTGATGTCGCATCCTACGTTCCCTTGTTGGGGGCCCTTGGCCCCTGCAACAGGTAGCGTCGTGCACACATCATGTGGATTAGACATTGCGGTGCCGACAACCCCTGCTCTTGCTCTGCCGTTAGGTGGTGCTTGAGCGTTCGCCTATGGCGGCGCCCAGCAGGGGAAGACGGGTTGTGGGATCGAGGCAGCACACAAAGCAACCCGTAGCCAAGCAAAGGATGCCCAACCGGACTGGCATGGAGCAGAGAGTGCACGAGGGGTGTGGGCGAAGCGGTGAAACTGTCGTTGGGAATTGACTGCTGCCGCCGTCGTCAAATTTTGAACCTAGAGTTGTGCGGTGAGGGGATGATGATAGGGGAAGCGAGGAGGCATGAAGAGGGCACTTGGAGGAGAAAGGCATCATCCACCCAATGCTCGTGCGTCAGCGCGATTGGTGGATGTTGTGGGCATATCCGTTGTCTGCACGTGGATCTACTACTTGGGATGGCGTGACATGGTCGTTGCGGAGTGAGGTGCCAAAGCTATTTTGTTGTGTGGATGAGTTTGGAGAGATATAAGTTGTGTTGCACTCTAGTCTAGGCCTTCACCTGTACCAAGTGCAACTTATTTAGAGTTTCTGCTCTCTCAAGCTTAAGCCTTTCTCTGAACCAAATCTAGTCCAAGACACCCAACCTAGCTATAGAAGTTCTGATAGCATGGACTTACATCGATGTGCTTAACTTGTGGAATTGTAAGAGCACCGCTTAAGCACCAACAACTTTTGCCTAGAATAAAGCCCAACATGAGATTGTGTGAGTTAATCATTTTACATCCTTAAGCCCCAACATGCGCCAAGTTGGGTGGTGCCATACGGAAGTTGTTTGGAGGAGCTATGATTGGAGTCTAGTGGTGATGTAGAAGTGATATTCAGGAGATAGTCAAAGATTTTTGGTGGATTATGAGATTTTAGGTCTAGTTGAGCATGGTGATTATTATATTGGTGGATAAACAGAGCTTTAATTAATCTGGGAACAATTTGGATTTAGTTAGGTGATCGTGATCTTGAACCAAATTTCACGATGGATAAATAACTTCAGTAGTACACATAAGGATCCATAGTCCGTCAATAGAACTTTGTGGTTTATATTGGATTTAGATAACAATGAATTTGGGGTTTATTTAAATCATGGTTATGATGTTGGTGGATTGCTTTGTGTTAAATTCACACTTTTGGAGATTGATGAAGTTTGAGAACTTTAGGGTGTAGTATGATAAACCTTGGATATATATCGGATTTATATAGGTTAGATGAGAGTTTGCAGCATCAATCATGATTATGATAATTGGTGGATTATTGGAGCATCTAGGATTGGATTAGTAGTAAGGAAACAAGGATTTTGAAGTAACACAACTTTTGTTTCCTTTAGGCTAGATGAGACTTAGCAACATCAATCATGATTATGGAAATGGTGGATTATTGGAGCATTGGATTAGCAGTAAGGGAACAAGGATCTTGGAGTAGCACAACTCGTGTTTCCTTTAGGTTAAATGATATAGCTACTTGGATTCTAGGATGGAGATAACTTTGGCACTTGGATTTGTGATGTTTTGATCTAAGCTTAGTAGCTTGCATGTGCCCCATATGGATATAATCATGAATACGATACATGTGGATCAGAGTTGTTAGACAGGTGATTTTGGTGTCCCTCCCCAAGAATGTTATGAGTACAAAGATCATCATGGGAGGATGGTTTGGACTAATTCGAAGGAAAGGTAACTGAACCTGTTTGCAAAGCCGACAAACCTGATAGTTTAAAGACACTCCTCTAGAGACATATGCTAGAAGGCCACATCGAACTAAGGATGACAGACGAGAGCCACATGAGTGACCAAGACGATGGATGATGCCACAAAGAGTTGGTAGACGAGGAGAGGCGGAGAGACTGGCGACGGTGTCATCAGAGGGAAGGTGAAGCCAGCCAAGCTCATAGAGGGCCTGGTAGTTATAGCGCCGAGGGCCCACAATAAGTAAAGCATCTGTGTGAGGATCCTAATCAAAACAAGAGGTAAAGTCAAGAATGACCATACAACCAGAGTCGACAAACTAACCACCTGAAATGAGTTGCACGGGTCGAGGAACATGAGCAAAACTAGGAACATGAAAAGACGAAGTGCTAAGAGTGCCTCGACTATCGGCTGGGAGGGAAGTTCCTAAGAACATGAACATGAGAATCTGGAGGTCGAATGGTCGACAAACTGGAAGAATCAGACGAAGAAGCACCAGGCGATGAAACTAGAAGTGTGTGTCGAAGTCATGCAATTTTTGTTCCTCGTCGATCTTGCTTGGCGTCCTTCCCTTGTATGCGGGTTACGTGTCACGGACTTGATGTCGCATCCTACGTTCCCTTGTTGGGGGCCCTTCGCCCCGGCGACAGGTAGCGTCGTGCACACATCATGTGGATTAGACATTGCGGTGCCGACTGCCTCTGCTCTTGCTCTGCCGTTAGGTGGTGCTCGAGCGTTCGGCTATGGCGGCGCCCAGCAGGGGAAGGCGGGTTGTGGGATCGAGGCAGCACACAAAGCAACCCGTAGCCAAGCAAAGGATGCCCAACCGGACTGGCATGGAGCAGAGAGTGCACGAGGGGTGTGGGGAAGCGGTGAAATTTTCGTCGGGAGTGGATTGCTGCCGCCGTCGTCAGATTTTGAACCTAGAGTTGAGCGCTGAGGGGATGATGAAGGGGAAGCGAGGAGGCATGAAGAGGGCACTTGGAGGAGAAAGGCATCATCCACCCTTTGCTCGTGCGTCAGCCGCGATTGGTGGACGGTTGTGGGCATATCCGATGTCTGCACGTGGATCTACTACTCGGGATGGCATGACATGGTTGTTGTCGAGTGAGGTGCCACAACTATTTTGTTGTGTGGGTGAGGTTGGAGAGATAGAAGTCGTGTTGCGCTCTAGTCTAGGCCTTTAACTGTACCAAGTGCAACTTATTTAGAGTTTCTGCTCTCTGAAGCTTAAGCCTTTCTCTGAACCAAATCTAGCCCAAGAAACCCAACCTGGCTCTAAAAGTTCTGATAGCATGGACTTATATCGATGTGGTTAATGTATGGAATTGTAAGAGCACCGCTTAAGCACCAACAACTTTTGCCTATAATAAAGCCCAACATGAGATAGTGTGAGTTAATCATTTTACATCCTTAAGCCCCAGCATGCGCCAAGTTGGGTGGTGCCATACGCAAGTTGTTTTGAGGAGCTATGATTGGAGTCTGGTGGTGATGTAGAAGTGATATCCAGGAGATAGTCAAAGATTTTTGGTGGATTATGAGATTTTAGGTCTAGTTGAGCATGGTGATTATTATATTGGTGGATAAACAGATCTTTAATTAATTTGGGAACAATTTGGATTTAGTTAGGTGATTGTGATCTTGAACCAAATTTCACGATGGATAAATAACTTCAATAGTACACATAAGGATCCATAGTCCGTCAATAGAACTTTGTGGTTTATATTGGATTTAGATAACAATGAATTTGGGGTTTATTTAAATCATGGTTATGATGTTGGTGGATTGCTTTGTGTTAAATTGACACTTTTGGAGATTGATGAAGTTTGAGAACTTTAGGGTGTAGTATGATAAACCTTGGATATATATCGGCTTTATATAGGTTAGATGAGAGTTTGCAGCATCAATCTTGATTATGATAATTGGTGGATTATTGGAGCATCTGGGATTGGATTAGTAGTAAGGAAACAAGGATTTTGAAGTAACACAACTTTTGTTTCCTTTAGGCTAGATGAGACTTAGCAACATCAATCATGATTATGGAATGGTGTATTATTGGAGCATTGGATTAGCAGTAAGGGAACAAGGATCTTGGAGTAGCACAACTCGTGTTTCCTTTAGGTTAAATGATATAGCTACTTGGCTTCTAGGATGGAGATAACTTTGGCACTTGGATTTGTGATGTTTTGATCTAAGCTTAGTAGCTTGCATGTGCCCCATATGGATATAATCATGAATACGATACATGTGGATCAGAGTTGTTAGACATAGGTGATTTTGGTGTCCCTCCCCAAGAATGTTATGAGTACAAAGATCATCATGGGAGGATGGTTTGGATTAATTCGAAGGAAAGGTAACTGAACCTGTTTGCAAAGCCGACAAACCTGATAGTCTAAAGACACACCTCTAGAGACATATCCAATAAGGCAACTTCGAGCGAAGGATGACAGACGAGAGCCACATGAGTGACCAAGACAATGATGCCACAAAGAGTCGGTAGATGAGGAGAGACGAGGAGACTGGTGACGGTGTCATTAGAGGGAAGGTGAAGCCAGTCAGCTCCTAGAGGGCCTGGGAGTTACAGCGTCGAGGGCCCACAACAAGTAGATCATCCATGTGAGGATCCTAATCGGAACAAGAGTTAAAGTTAAGAATGACCCTACAACCAGAGTCAACAATCTAACCACCTGAAATGAGCTGCATGGATCGAGGAACATGAAAAGACGAAGTGCTAAGGGTGTCGACTATCGACTGTGAGGGAAGTTCCTAAGAACATGAACATGAGAATCTGGAGGTCGAATGGCCGACAAACTGGAAGAACTAGACGATGAAGCACCAGGTTGTGAACCTAGAAGTGGGTGTTGAAGTCGTGCAATTTTTGTTCCTCGTCGATCTGGCTTGGCGTCCTACCCTTGTATGCGGGTTATGTGTCACGGACTTGATGTCGCATTCTACGTTCCCTTGTTGGGCGCCGTTGGCCCCGGCGACAGGTAGCGTCGTGCACACATCATGTGGGTTAGACATTGCGGTGCCGACTGCCCTTGCTCCTGCTCCGCCGATAGGTGGTGCCCGAGCGTTCGGCTATGGCGGCGCCCAGCAGGGCAAGACGGGTGGTGGGATCGAGGCAGCACACAAAGCAACCTGTAGCCAAGCAAAGGATGCCCAACCGGCCTGGCATGGAGCGGAGAGTGCACAAGGGTGTGGGGTAAGCGGTGAAAATGTCGTCGGGGGAAGACGGCTGTCGCCGTCAGATTTTGACCTGGAGTCGAACGGTGAGGGGATGATGATAGGGAAAGCGAGGAAGGCAGGAAGAGGGCACTTGGAGGAGAAACGCATCATCCACCCTATGCGCGTGCTTCAGCCGCGATGGTGGACGGTTGTGGGGAAATCCGAGGTCTGCACGTGGATCTACTACTCGGGATGGCGTGACATGGTCGTTGCGGAGTGAGGTGCCAAAGCTATTTTGTTGTGTGGATGAGTTTGGAGAGATATAAGTTGTGTTGCACTCTAGTCTAGGCCTTCACCTGTACCAAGTGCAACTTATTTAGAGTTTCTGCTCTCTCAAGCTTAAGCCTTTCTCTGAACCAAATCTAGTCCAAGACACCCAACCTAGCTATAGAAGTTCTGATAGCATGGACTTACATCGATGTGCTTAACTTGTGGAATTGTAAGAGCACCGCTTAAGCACCAACAACTTTTGCCTAGAATAAAGCCCAACATGAGATTGTGTGAGTTAATCATTTTACATCCTTAAGCCCCAACATGCGCCAAGTTGGGTGGTGCCATACGTAAGTTGTTTGGAGGAGCTATGATTGGAGTCTAGTGGTGATGTAGAAGTGATATTCAGGAGATAGTCAAAGATTTTTGGTGGATTATGAGATTTTAGGTCTAGTTGAGCATGGTGATTATTATATTGGTGGATAAACAGAGCTTTAATTAATCTGGGAACAATTTGGATTTAGTTAGGTGATCGTGATCTTGAACCAAATTTCACGATGGATAAATAACTTCAGTAGTACACATAAGGATCCATAGTCCGTCAATAGAACTTTGTGGTTTATATTGGATTTAGATAACAATGAATTTGGGGTTTATTTAAATCATGGTTATGATGTTGGTGGATTGCTTTGTGCTAAATTCACACTTTTGGAGATTGATGAAGTTTGAGAACTTTAGGGTGTAGTATGATAAACCTTGGATATATATCGGATTTATATAGGTTAGATGAGAGTTTGCAGCATCAATCTTGATTATGATAATTGGTGGATTATTGGAGCATCTAGGATTGGATTAGTAGTAAGGAAACAAGGATTTTGAAGTAACACAACTTTTGTTTCCTTTAGGCTAGATGAGACTTAGCAACATCAATCATGATTATGGGAATGGTGGATTATTGGAGCATTGGATTAGCAGTAAGGGAACAAGGATCTTGGAGTAGCACAACTCGTGTTTCCTTTAGGTTAAATGATATAGCTACTTGGATTCTAGGATGGAGATAACTTTGGCACTTGGATTTGTGATGTTTTGATCTAAGCTTAGTAGCTTGCATGTGCCCCATATGGATATAATCATGAATACGATACATGTGGATCAGAGTTGTTAGACAGGTGATTTTGGTGTCCCTCCCCAAGAATGTTATGAGTACAAAGATCATCATGGGAGGATGGTTTGGACTAATTCGAAGGAAAGGTAACTGAACCTGTTTGCAAAGCCGACAAACCTGATAGTTTAAAGACACTCCTCTAGAGACATATGCTAGAAGGCCACATCGAACTAAGGATGACAGACGAGAGCCACATGAGTGACCAAGACGATGGATGATGCCACAAAGAGTTGGTAGACGAGGAGAGGCGGAGAGACTGGCGACGGTGTCATCAGAGGGAAGGTGAAGCCAGCCAAGCTCATAGAGGGCCTGGTAGTTATAGCGCCGAGGGCCCACAATAAGTAAAGCATCTGTGCGAGGATCCTAATCAAAACAAGAGGTAAAGTCAAGAATGACCATACAACCAGAGTCGACAAACTAACCACCTGAAATGAGTTGCACGGGTCGAGGAACATGAGCAAAACTAGGAACATGAAAAGACGAAGTGCTAAGAGTGCCTCGACTATCGGCTGGGAGGGAAGTTCCTAAGAACATGAACATGAGAATCTGGAGGTCGAATGGTCGACAAACTGGAAGAATCAGACGAAGAAGCACCAGGCGATGAAACTAGAAGTGTGTGTCGAAGTCATGCAATTTTTGTTCCTCGTCGATCTTGCTTGGCGTCCTTCCCTTGTATGCGGGTTACGTGTCACGGACTTGATGTCGCATCCTACGTTCCCTTGTTGGGGGCCCTTCGCCCCGGCGACAGGTAGCGTCGTGCACACATCATGTGGATTAGACATTGCGGTGCCGACTGCCTCTGCTCTTGCTCTGCCGTTAGGTGGTGCTCGAGCGTTCGGCTATGGCGGCGCCCAGCAGGGGAAGGCGGGTTGTGGGATCGAGGCAGCACACAAAGCAACCCGTAGCCAAGCAAAGGATGCCCAACCGGACTGGCATGGAGCAGAGAGTGCACGAGGGGTGTGGGGAAGCGGTGAAATTTTCGTCGGGAGTGGATTGCTGCCGCCGTCGTCAGATTTTGAACCTAGAGTTGAGCGCTGAGGGGATGATGAAGGGGAAGCGAGGAGGCATGAAGAGGGCACTTGGAGGAGAAAGGCATCATCCACCCTTTGCTCGTGCGTCAGCCGCGATTGGTGGACGGTTGTGGGCATATCCGATGTCTGCACGTGGATCTACTACTCGGGATGGCATGACATGGTTGTTGTCGAGTGAGGTGCCACAACTATTTTGTTGTGTGGGTGAGGTTGGAGAGATAGAAGTCGTGTTGCGCTCTAGTCTAGGCCTTTAACTGTACCAAGTGCAACTTATTTAGAGTTTCTGCTCTCTGAAGCTTAAGCCTTTCTCTGAACCAAATCTAGCCCAAAAAACCCAACCTGGCTCTAAAAGTTCTGATAGCATGGACTTATATCGATGTGGTTAATGTATGGAATTGTAAGAGCACCGCTTAAGCACCAACAACTTTTGCCTATAATAAAGCCCAACATGAGATAGTGTGAGTTAATCATTTTACATCCTTAAGCCCCAGCATGCGCCAAGTTGGGTGGTGCCATACGCAAGTTGTTTTGAGGAGCTATGATTGGAGTCTGGTGGTGATGTAGAAGTGATATCCAGGAGATAGTCAAAGATTTTTGGTGGATTATGAGATTTTAGGTCTAGTTGAGCATGGTGATTATTATATTGGTGGATAAACAGATCTTTAATTAATTTGGGAACAATTTGGATTTAGTTAGGTGATTGTGATCTTGAACCAAATTTCACGATGGATAAATAACTTCAATAGTACACATAAGGATCCATAGTCCGTCAATAGAACTTTGTGGTTTATATTGGATTTAGATAACAATGAATTTGGGGTTTATTTAAATCATGGTTATGATGTTGGTGGATTGCTTTGTGTTAAATTGACACTTTTGGAGATTGATGAAGTTTGAGAACTTTAGGGTGTAGTATGATAAACCTTGGATATATATCGGCTTTATATAGGTTAGATGAGAGTTTGCAGCATCAATCTTGATTATGATAATTGGTGGATTATTGGAGCATCTGGGATTGGATTAGTAGTAAGGAAACAAGGATTTTGAAGTAACACAACTTTTGTTTCCTTTAGGCTAGATGAGACTTAGCAACATCAATCATGATTATGGGAATGGTGTATTATTGGAGCATTGGATTAGCAGTAAGGGAACAAGGATCTTGGAGTAGCACAACTCGTGTTTCCTTTAGGTTAAATGATATAGCTACTTGGCTTCTAGGATGGAGATAACTTTGGCACTTGGATTTGTGATGTTTTGATCTAAGCTTAGTAGCTTGCATGTGCCCCATATGGATATAATCATGAATACGATACATGTGGATCAGAGTTGTTAGACATAGGTGATTTTGGTGTCCCTCCCCAAGAATGTTATGAGTACAAAGATCATCATGGGAGGATGGTTTGGATTAATTCGAAGGAAAGGTAACTGAACCTGTTTGCAAAGCCGACAAACCTGATAGTCTAAAGACACACCTCTAGAGACATATGCAAGAAGGCCACATCGAACTAAGGATGACAGACGAGAGCCACATGAGTGACCAAGACGATGGATGATGCCACAAAGAGTTGGTAGACGAGGAGAGGTGGAGAGACTGGCGACGGTGTCATCAGAGGGAAGGTGAAGCCAGTCAAGCTCATAGAGGGCCTGGTAGTTATAGCGCCGAGGGGCCCACAACAAGTAAACCATCTGTGTGAGGATCCTAATCAAAACAAGAGGTAAAGTCAAGAATGACCATACAACCAGAGTCGACAAACTAACCACCTGAAATGAGTTGCACGGGTCGAGGAACATGAGCAAAACTAGGAACATGAAAAGACGAAGTGCTAAGAGTGCCTCGACTATCGGCTGGGAGGCAAGTTCCTAAGAACATGAACATGAGAATCTGGAGGTCGAATGGTCGACAAACTGGAAGAATCAGACGAAGAAGCACTAGGCGATGAAACTAAAAGTGGGTGTCGAAGTCGTGCAATTTTTGTTCCTCGTCGATCTTTCTTGGCGTCCTTCCCTTATATGCGGGTTACGTGTCACGAACTTGATGTCGCATCCTACGTTCCCTTGTTGGGGGCCCTTGGCCCCTGCAACAGGTAGCGTCGTGCACACATCATGTGGATTAGACATTGCGGTGCCGACAACCCCTGCTCTTGCTCTGCCGTTAGGTGGTGCTTGAGCGTTCGCCTATGGCGGCGCCCAGCAGGGGAAGACGGGTTGTGGGATCGAGGCAGCACACAAAGCAACCCGTAGCCAAGCAAAGGATGCCCAACCGGACTGGCATGGAGCAGAGAGTGCACGAGGGGTGTGGGTGAAGCGGTGAAACTGTCGTTGGGAATTGACTGCTGCCGCCGTCGTCAAATTTTGAACCTAGAGTTGTGCGGTGAGGGGATGATGATAGGGGAAGCGAGGAGGCATGAAGAGGGCACTTGGAGGAGAAAGGCATCATCCACCCAATGCTCGTGCGTCAACGCGATTGGTGGATGTTGTGGGCATATCCGTTGTCTGCACGTGGATCTACTACTTGGGATGGCGTGACATGGTCGTTGCGGAGTGAGGTGCCAAAGCTATTTTGTTGTGTGGATGAGTTTGGAGAGATATAAGTTGTGTTGCACTCTAGTCTAGGCCTTCACCTGTACCAAGTGCAACTTATTTAGAGTTTCTGCTCTCTCAAGCTTAAGCCTTTCTCTGAACCAAATCTAGTCCAAGACACCCAACCTAGCTATAGAAGTTCTGATAGCATGGACTTACATCGATGTGCTTAACTTGTGGAATTGTAAGAGCACCGCTTAAGCACCAACAACTTTTGCCTAGAATAAAGCCCAACATGAGATTGTGTGAGTTAATCATTTTACATCCTTAAGCCCCAACATGCGCCAAGTTGGGTGGTGCCATACGTAAGTTGTTTGGAGGAGCTATGATTGGAGTCTAGTGGTGATGTAGAAGTGATATTCAGGAGATAGTCAAAGATTTTTGGTGGATTATGAGATTTTAGGTCTAGTTGAGCATGGTGATTATTATATTGGTGGATAAACAGGGCTTTAATTAATCTGGGAACAATTTGGATTTAGTTAGGTGATTGTGATCTTGAACCAAATTTCACGATGGATAAATAACTTCAGTAGTACACATAAGGATCCTTAGTCCGTCAATAGAACTTTGTGGTTTATATTGGATTTAGATAACAATGAATTTGGGGTTTATTTAAATCATGGTTATGATGTTGGTGGATTGCTTTGTGCTAAATTCACACTTTTGGAGATTGATGAAGTTTGAGAACTTTAGGGTGTAGTATGATAAACCTTGGATATATATCGGATTTATATAGGTTAGATGAGAGTTTGCAGCATCAATCTTGATTATGATAATTGGTGGATTATTGGAGCATCTGGGATTGGATTAGTAGTAAGGAAACAAGGATTTTGAAGTAACACAACTTTTGTTTCCTTTAGGCTAGATGAGACTTAGCAACATCAATCATGATTATGGGAATGGTGGATTATTGGAGCATTGGATTAGCAGTAAGGGAACAAGGATCTTGGAGTAGCACAACTCGTGTTTCCTTTAGGTTAAATGATATAGCTACTTGGATTCTAGGATGGAGATAACTTTGGCACTTGGATTTGTGATGTTTTGATCTAAGCTTAGTAGCTTGCATGTGCCCCATATGGATATAATCATGAATATGATACATGTGGATCATAGTTGTTAGACAGGTGATTTTGGTGTCCCTCCCCAAGAATGTTATGAGTACAAAGATCATCATGGGAGGATGGTTTGGACTAATTCGAAGGAAAGGTAACTGAACCTGTTTGCAAAGCCGACAAACCTGATAGTTTAAAGACACTCCTCTAGAGACATATGCTAGAAGGCCACATCGAACTAAGGATGACAGACGAGAGCCACATGAGTGACCAAGACGATGGATGATGCCACAAAGAGTTGGTAGACGAGGAGAGGCGGAGAGACTGGCGACGGTGTCATCAGAGGGAAGGTGAAGCCAGCCAAGCTCATAGAGGGCCTGGTAGTTATAGCGCCGAGGGCCCACAATAAGTAAAGCATCTGTGCGAGGATCCTAATCAAAACAAGAGGTAAAGTCAAGAATGACCATACAACCAGAGTCGACAAACTAACCACCTGAAATGAGTTGCACGGGTCGAGGAACATGAGCAAAACTAGGAACATGATTAGACGAAGTGCTAAGAGTGCCTCGACTATCGGCTGGGAGGGAAGTTCCTAAGAACATGAACATGAGAATCTGGAGGTCGAATGGTCGACAAACTGGAAGAATCAGACGAAGAAGCACCAGGCGATGAAACTAGAAGTGTGTGTCGAAGTCATGCAATTTTTGTTCCTCGTCGATCTTGCTTGGCGTCCTTCCCTTGTATGCGGGTTACGTGTCACGGACTTGATGTCGCATCCTACGTTCCCTTGTTGGGGGCCCTTCGCCCCGGCGACAGGTAGCATCGTGCACACATCATGTGGATTAGACATTGCGGTGCCGACTGCCTCTGCTCTTGCTTTGCCGTTAGGTGGTGCTCGAGCGTTCGGCTATGGCGGCGCCCAGCAGGGGAAGGCGGGTTGTGGGATCGAGGCAGCACACAAAGCAACCCGTAGCCAAGCAAAGGATGCCCAACCGGACTGGCATGGAGCAGAGAGTGCACGAGGGGTGTGGGGAAGCGGTGAAATTTTCGTCGGGAGTGGATTGCTGCCGCCGTCGTCAGATTTTGAACCTAGAGTTGAGCGCTGAGGGGATGATGAAGGGGAAGCGAGGAGGCATGAAGAGGGCACTTGGAGGAGAAAGGCATCATCCACCCTTTGCTCGTGCGTCAGCCGCGATTGGTGGACGGTTGTGGGCATATCCGATGTCTGCACGTGGATCTACTACTCGGGATGGCATGACATGGTTGTTGTGGAGTGAGGTGCCACAACTATTTTGTTGTGTGGGTGAGGTTGGAGAGATAGAAGTCGTGTTGCGCTCTAGTCTAGGCCTTTAACTGTACCAAGTGCAACTTATTTAGAGTTTCTGCTCTCTGAAGCTTAAGCCTTTCTCTGAACCAAATCTAGCCCAAGAAACCCAACCTGGCTCTAAAAGTTCTGATAGCATGGACTTATATCGATGTGGTTAATGTATGGAATTGTAAGAGCACCGCTTAAGCACCAACAACTTTTGCCTATAATAAAGCCCAACATGAGATTGTGTGAGTTAATCATTTTACATCCTTAAGCCCCAACATGCGCCAAGTTGGGTGGTGCCATACGTAAGTTGTTTTGAGGAGCTATGATTGGAGTCTGGTGGTGATGTAAAAGTGATATTCAGGAGATAGTCAAAGATTTTTGGTGGATTATGAGATTTTTGGTCTAGTTGAGCATGGCGATTATCATATTGGTGGATAAACAGGTCTTTAATTAATCTGGGAACAATTTGGATTTAGTTAGGTGATTGTGATCTTGAACCAAATTTCACGATGGATAAATAACTTCAATAGTACATATAAGGATCCATAGTCCGCCAATAGAACTTTGTGGTTTATATTGGATTTAGATAACAATGAATTTTGAGTTTATTTATATCATGGTTACGATGTTGGTGGATTGCTTTGTGTTAAATTCAAACTTTTGGAGATTGTTCAAGTTGGAGAACTTTAGGGTGTAGTATCATCAACCTTGGATATATATCGGATTTATATAGGTTAGATTAGAGTTTGCAGCATCAATCATGATTATGATAATTGGTGGATCTGGTATTCGATTAGTAGTAAGGAAACAAGGATTTTGAAGTAACACAACTTTTATTTCCTTTAGGCTAGATGAGACTTAGCAACATCAATCATGATTATGGAAATGGTGGATTATTGGAGCATCTGGGATTGGATTAGTAGTAAGGGAACAAGGATCTTGGAGTAGAACAACTTTTGTTTCCTTTAGATTAAATGATATAGCTACTTGGATTCTAGGATGGAGATAACATTGGCACTTGGATTTGTGATGTTTTGATCTAAGCTTAGTAGGTTGCATGTGCCCCATATGGATATAATCATGCGATACATGTGGATCAGAGTTGTTAGACATAGGAGATTTTGGTGTCCCTCCCCAAGAATGTTACGAGTACAAGATCATCATGGGTGGATGGTTTGGATTAATTCGAAGAGATGGCAATTTTGATGGTATATGATAACCTGTTGGGAGTTGGTCCGTGTGAGCCTCATAACCGTTGGTATTAGAGAAATGGTGTTCAAGTGTTTCATGGCAACCTTTAGTCTCACCAAGCCATGACTTTGTCGAGCCGTGACATCAGAGCTGGATATGAAGTAAGGATATGGCCCTTGGACTAACCCTTATACTCCACCTATTTGACGAACATCATGACCATGTTTATGAGTTCTTGGACAAGTTTGTGGTTATCATCATTGATGACCTCTTGGTCTATTCTCTCTCTGAGGAAGATCATAAGCAACTCCTGAGAATGATTTTGGATAACTTCAAGAAACCCAGTTATATGCCAAGTTCAAGAAGTATGAAATTTGGCTAAAAGAAGTAGGGTTTCGAGGACATGTTTTCTCCATCGAAGGTTTGTCAATAGAGCCATCAAGGATTAGAATCCGTAACCAACTGGAAGGCCAAACAAATGTGAAGTCAGAAGTTCCATCGGACTCAAGAGTTATTATCGCAAATTTGTGAAGACTTTCAAGCATCACCGATGACTTAACTCTTGAACAAAGATAAGAAGTTTGAATGAAGGCCCAAGTGTGAAGTGAGCTTTTGAAAGTTTAAGAAGAGGTTAACCACTTATCCGTCCATAGCCACCCTAGATATTTATACGAGTTTTGAAGTTATTGTGATGCATCTAATCATGGACTTCGTTCCGTCTTGATGCAAGAAGGAATCTTCGTAGCCTTCAAGGCAACTACGTCCTCATGAATAGAACTGCCCTACCCATGATTTGGAAATAGCGGTAGTAGTGCATGCTTTAAGTATGTCTTCTTCTAGATGGGAAGATTTGATCAACCACTATGACGTTGATATCCATTACCATCCTGATAAGGCCAATGTCGCAGTGGATACCCTCCGCAGGAAGCCGTGTCCCTGTTCTGCCTTGACCATGCAGAGCAACTAGTGCTACATGAAGGCTTCGAGAAGTTTGGTGTAGACTTGATCAACCACTATGACGTTGATATCCACCCTGATAAGGCCAATGTCACAGTGGATACTCTTAGCAGGAAGTCGTGTCCCTGTTCTGCCTTGACCAAGCGAAGCAATTAGTGCTACATGGGCTTCGAGAAGTTTGGTGTAGAGCTAGTCAATAGTGTCTATCTCGCTAACTTCGAGATTAGACCCACTCTTAGGATGAATCAAGAAGTATATAAGAAATCAATTAAATGATCAAGCATGGGAAAGCCTTGCATTCTCAGAAGACAAGCAATGTGTTCTTCAGTTTGGAGGTCGCATCTGCATACCTAAGCAAGAAGTGGAATCTACAAGCAGCTCGGGACACCCCTTTATGCCATCCACCTAGGGAGTACGAAGTTATACCAGGACCTCAAGAAGTTGATGATGGAATGGAATGGAATGGAATTAGATATAGCCGCCCTTTTGTTACCAACGTCTCAGGATGCAAGCGCGGCGGGTTGCAGCTAGCCCGCACTTGCTTAAGTGGGCTCTTCTGGTTTATGCGGGTTGCAGCTAGCCCGCACTTGCACCCTTACCAATGTCAAATTAAGGCCATAACTCTATCAGGGTCATAATTGACCATTACCTAAGCTTGCCATCCTCAACCCATTACTTAACACCAAAAACATTTGCAAGCCAACTAGCAGATAAGACCTCTTCCAGATTTTAAGTCTCCACAAAGTTCCCAAGAAGGTTGTTGCAGATAAAGGTACAATGTTGACCTCCAAACCTGTAAGAGATTCCAAGAAGCTTTTAAAATAAAGTCATCCATCAAACGGGGCCTCTGCAAAGAAAACCACACATCGACCCCCACCCCTAACCAACTTACTGTGAGATCTCAATTCTTGTCCTTGCTAAAGCTATATGTCAGAACTTATGCCATCGAGTGCCTCGATTCAGTGAAGCAATCTCATCGAAGAGCAAGCAACTTGAAGTGAAGACTGTCGCTAAGCGATCTTTCTAAGCAACCTCACCCAGTGTTTTGTATCACATCACTTAAGATAATATAGATCAAAATTTTGGACCCAACTTTTAAAATATCGATCACGGGGGAGCATATACCTCAAGTGGACACTATACTAGCATCGTTCTTAAGGAAAGTTTTGTCCGATTGTTCAAACTGTATACGCCTAACACCAAAATGCATTCAAGATGCAAAGGCCGACAACTTTAACTCTACCAAGTGCAACTTAGTCAAAGTTTCTCCTCACTCAAGCTTAAGCCTTTCTCTAAACCAAACCTAGCCCAAGAAAACTCAGCCTAGCTATCAAGGTTGTGATAGGATAGACTTATATCAATGTGCTTAACTTGCGGAATTGCAAGAGCACCGCTTAAGCACCAACAACTATTGCCTGAAATAAAGCCCAACATGAGATAGTGATTGTATGAGTCAATCATGTTACATCCTTAAGCCCGCAACACACACCTAGTTGGGTGGTGTCATACTTAAGTTGTTTTGAGGAGTTATGATTGGAAAATAAGATAGTTTGTTGGTAATGTAGATGTGATCTTGAGAAGATAGTCAAAGATGTTCGGTGGATTTTGAGATTTTAGGTATAGTAGGTGAGCATGGTGATTATTATATTTGTGAATAACAATATAATTAATTAATCTTGAAACAATTTGGATTTAGTTAGGCGATTGTGAATTTGTGATTTTGAACCAAATTTCATGGTGGATTACGAGATTTTAGCTGGATTTAGTTAGGTGATTGGGATCTCGAGAAGATAGTCAAACTTGTTCTGTGGATTATGAGATATTTGGTCTAATAGGTGATCATGATGAGTATTATATCGGTGGATAAAAAGATCTTGAATTAATCTTTGAACAATTTGGATTTAGTTTGTGAGATTGTGATCTTGGACCAAATTTCATGGAGAATTATGAGATTTTAGGTGGATTTTATTTGGTGATTGTGATCTTCAGAAGATAGTCAAAGATGTTTAGTGGATAATAAAATTTTAGGTCTAGTAGGCAAGGATGATGATTATTATATTAGTGGATAAATAGATCTTCAATTAGTCTTGGACAATTTGGATTTAGTTAGGTGATTATGATTTTGACCCAAATTTCACGTTAGATTACGAGATTTCAGGTGAATTTTAGTTGATATGAATTTTGAGGAGGCAGTCAAAGATGTTTGGTGGATTATGAGATTTTAGGTTTAGTAGGTGAGCATGATGATTATTGCATTGGTGCATAAATAGATCTTTAATTAATCTTGGAACAATTTGGGCTGAGTATGCATGCTTTGAAGATTCATGGGATAGAGACATACCCCGTATCAACACTATTCCAGAAAGACCGCCACACTTTGGCCCATGACTTTAAGCAGTATGAAGTGCTGAAACAGAACCCATTCTGGTGTGACATGATGGAAAGCTATGGAGTCTGAACAACTACAGAACTGACGTCATCCAAGCACTGGGTGGTGTGGAAGGTATCCTGGAACATACCTTATTTAAGGGAACATACTACTGTATTTCCCTACTTGGGAGGGTTTGTTTTGGGAGAAGGCTTCAGGTTTTGAGGAATCAATCAAGTACAAAAAGCTGACAAATGCACAGAGTTCTGGGCTTAATCAAATCCCCAGCAGAAGATTTACCCTCTGGTGGTCGCCAACCATGCATTAATCGTGCACACGTATATGTTGGTTTCCACTTTCCAGGTTAAGCTAGAATATTAACTGGTTCCTTGGCCCGGGTCAAAGCCCCTCCTCCAGCAAGCAATGAACAAGATCATGAAGGTAATAACCATGCTAACTGTAGCAAATCTAGCATTATGGCAATATCTCTATTGTAGTAAAAAAATTCTTATTTAATAAATGACATGCTTGTTTATTTTTTCTTTTGACAGTCAAATCCTGCTCTGTATGTGCTGAGGGAGAGAATAAGAAAGGGTCTTCAGTTGTATTCATCTGAATCCACCGAGCCATATGTGTCTTCACAGAACTACGGAGAGATATTCAGCAATCAAATCATACGGCTTGTGGATGACATAAATGTCTATCGAGATACCATTCACAAAACCTTCGAGGGTAACCTGATGACCAAACCAATCAATGGTGCCATCTTTATTTTCAATCCAAGAACTGGTCAACCAACTATTTCTGAGGGTTTGTTCCCTTTCTTTTGCTTTTAGCTCTAGTTTTCTTGCAATTATGGCATAACTGGGAAGCATCACAACTTGGAAGACTGACTTGAATTAAAATGGTTTATAATCTGCAGGTCATCCACACAAGTGTATGGGCAGGACAAAAGCGTCTAGTTTCTGAGCATAGTAATCGCTCCAGTTTTCCTCGTTCTTAGATTTAACTGAATTTGCATATCCATTCCGCCACAGCATGGAACTCACCGGCCAGATGGTGACTTTGCCAGCGAAGAATCTCCCAGAGCATGAGTTCCTTGCTGACATGAAGCCATGGGGACCCAGTTGAATGAAGCTCCTCAGCTATCACCTCAGGTTTGTCTCTACCATTTTCTATCTTCAAATCCAACCTTGTGATTCTTATCCAAAATAAAAATTATATAAGTTGCTGAATTTCAGTGCACAATTCTGTAATGCCTGATCAAGCAGATTTATGTCTTTCCATGAGCGGCTAACTGTCTCTCCTGGGGAATTCTGAATGTGAATATTGAAATGCATTCTATACAAAATTCAATCTTTCCAACTCACACTGTACTGTATATACAAATTTATTATTACTGTTGCTTCTTTTGTTTCTTGCACATTTTACAAGTGTTTTTTTTTGCCTGGGATAGTTTCAGTGCCGAAACTGATTCTGTTGTTTTTGGCAAATTCTGGTGATTTTTTTTTTGCCTGTGAGCCAGTGTCGCTACTGATGTTTCTTTCTTGCCACATTCTGTTACGGAGTGCTTTTTTTGGGTATGATCCAGAGTCTCATATACTGAACTGTTCGTTCTGTTGTTCCTTTGCAGGATTTGACATGACATGCTAATATTTTGGAGAAAAACAAGCAGTGGGATGGTAAGAAGTGCATCATTTTGACCTGTCGGCGAACATCTTGGGTCAGTGGTTATGTTTGGGAGAAGAAGAAAACCTATCGTGGTCAGTGGTCATTACTTGTCAAACTGAATCGTTAGCGTCAAGTTGATGTTTCGCTTGCTGTTATCATCCTCATCTAGTTGATGCTTTGTGATTTGAGTTTTTATGTTGAAGCTTAATGTGTTATTTCATCTGGTTGCTCTTCTTAAGATTGGATTACTTGCAGATTTCTTTTTAGCTGGATTAAGTTTACTATGTCAGTGTTTGGTTACATATTTCTGTCAGTCAGTTCTGTGCCTGAGACCAAATCAGTTGTTCTGGGACTGGTCAAATCGCTATTGCTTGAGCCAGTTCTGGGATGGTGACGCCTTGAAGAGTGTGGTCAAAGCAAGCCAGTACATCACCCTCACGCCCACCCCCACGCCCATCATTTGATCATCACTGAAACACTGCAGCATCAGCATTAATTTTAACCATCTTGGCACTGACGATGATGCCTCACACCTAGAGAAACCGGGAAATAAGAATTATATCAGTAAGTGTAACTGTCCCTTGAGAACTTGGAATAAGTGATCATACTAAGAATTATACCAGTAAGTGTAACTGTCCTGAAGATGATAAGCGTTGCAGTGCCCCTTAGCTATTGTTTCTGTTTCCGTGGAGCATCGGTCATATAATATTTGGAGACCTGACGTCATCGGCACGTCTCATATGATTGGATATTCTCATGGCCGTGCACCAAGCCTGTGTGTGAACAGAACATCTGTCTGACCATCTCGCTTCGCGTGCTCAGAGACACGGATATTCTCATGGTCATGCAGTCAGGCCACCAACGGCAGCGAGTATGAACATTTGTCTTTAGACCAGTATGAACTACTCGGATAGATGGCTGCATGGTAGCGCTGGATACTCTGGGTACTCTATTGTTCTTGTAAATCTTTAAGAATGCACTGATATATTTAATGTTCTCTAATTACTGTCAGAAATATCTATTTTGTTAGCATGGCAAGAAACAGAAGATAACGAATAAGTAGGAATGTATGATACAAACTTCTGAGCATACATTCTTCGATAGGAATTGTATGATGTGATCTGTATAGGTATCGACTTGGTGTTTCGCCATTTCTAAGTTAAGATATTTGTGTGACATACTGTTAGCAGTACATTTATAATGCTGTTTTGGCCTGAATCATCAATTCTGTTGTACATACTTCGAGTATTTGTGTGGGATTATAATATCTGAAGCTCTGGACATTGCAGAAAAAGGAGGCACCTGCTTGGCGAGAAGCTAGCGCCTATGGCGAAAGTCTACATGCAGAATATATATGACTGGACTACTTGAGGCTTTTGCATAGTTTTTACTGGCAGTAGTTCAACAATTTACAGCTAGCATTTTAAGAAAGAGTATTTGTATGTCTGCATCTTCAGCCCTGTTTCTTCTGTTTTATGTCAATGCAAGATCTTACAATTTAAAATGAGGTAATTGACACATACTTTCAATTTCCTTAAGGAGGTTGAGGTATGTAATATTTGTATCATTATGCCTTTCACTTAGCTGTATTTGTGTCATTATGCTACGTGCTCATTCAGATTCTTTCTCATCAAAGAATTATTCGAACCAAATGCTGAATCTTGATAACGCCTTTCAGTTGTACGATTACTTGTTTGCAGGATTTGTTCATTTACTTGTTGCAGCCAACAACTCTCTAATATCTTGTGTCAGGATCCGTTGATTACTTGTTTCAGGACCTGATCTTCAATTTGCCTGGTGTTACACAGAGCAAAAATCTTCTCGTGGCTGTAATTTGCTCTTATGCATTGCTGTTCTTTTTCTTATCAACGACGTAGCTAGCTGTTGCCTGCGGTGCAAATTTGTTTCCTGTTGTTGACTTGGAACGTTTCATCCAGTGAGGAGGTTCTCAACAGTCATGAGCTCAAGTATCATGTAGCCTGTAGGTGACTTTGGACTCTGGTTTGGCCTAACATTTATATAGTAAACTAAATTATGAGTAAGATGTATGCTGATAATAGTGAAGACAGTCAAACACTTCATGTGCAAAAAGTTGTCGTTTTCAAATTTTGTAGTACTGCAGTACTAGGATGTTTGTTGAACTGGTGGACACATGTGGGTACCTACAGGCTGAGTCTGAGTCTCTGAGCAAGCGAAACGAGATGGTGTCAAGTCAGGCAGGGAACGGGAGCGCCTAGAACTCATTCGAATGAGACATAAAATGGTCTCATTCAGATGACATATGCATGACATCCCCTTTTCTTGTCCCAGCCCGTTTCGTGGCACGCCCGCACTATCCTTATCCTTGGTAAAAAAACACAATAACGGGCCTCTTTGATTCTCACATTTTGGCTTGTCAGTTTTTTTTGTCGTTGTTTGTTTTGGTGGTCATTGTTGGTGTTGGGCCTTTTTGCGTGTCGTGGCTTTTTTTTTTGAAGTTCGTGCCGTGGCTTTCAGTGTTTAGGAAATATACAATCTGGAGTGCAGGGTCGTTTTGCTTCCGTGTTGCTTGGAAAGCCATGAAGCAGATCAGATCAGATTGGCCGTCACTCATCCAAAAAGAGATAGAAGCAGAGCCGCACAACCTGGTGTTATCCGTTGCAAACTTTGGACATCTTGCAGAAAAACCCTCCAAAAAATAATAATACAGTTGAGTTCAAAAATTAGCCTTTATGCTCCTACACAAAAGGTTGTTTGTGTAAAAAAACATACACGAGATCATACCATGTAAGAATATTTGATACAAAAAAATATTTTAATAAAAAATAATTATTATACAATATTGATCATAGTAAAAACCAGGGATTAGATTTTTTTTTACAAAATGCAGTTATATTAAAAACAAAGTAGAAAATCCTTTGTTTTGTTCCATCAAAAAAGGAAAAAATCTATCAAAAAAATGAAAATAGTTGTAAAAAAAAAGTGAGTCGAGCATCGACTTGGAACCGGTTGAAATCGGTCCTCAACAAACACACACAGACACCGACACCTCTCAATCGCGATTTCAGTGGTTGACTTGCAAAAAAATAAGGGTTCATACAGAAACAAAATTTCCCCTCCCCCTCCCCCAAGTTGCAAGTCGATGCTCGGCTAGCAACTGAGGCTTGTACAAACAAACTTCTCCACCTCCTCCTCGATTGCGGCTCGATGGTAGACTCGCAAAAACTAGGGACCTTGACAAACACACAAAATACACCACCTTGTCCCGCTCCTAGTTGCGAGTCGATGGTCGGCTTGCAACTGGGGACCTTCGACAAACACGCACTCTGCTAAACTTGGGACCCCTTAGTTGTGAGTCAATGGTTGAGGGGGACCCCTTGACAAAAAGACACACACACACACACACATCCTTAGTTGCGAGTCGATGAGCGACTTGCAACTGGGGACCCCTTGACAAACACCCACCCCTCCTAGTTGTGAGTCGATGGTCAACTTGCAAACTAGGGCCACGAATAAACACAAACACATCCCTAGTTGCAAGTCTATGGTCAACTTGCAACTGGGGGTCCTCAACAAACACACACACCCCCCTAGTTGCAAGTCCATGGGCAACTTGCAACTGGGGACCCTCAACAAAAAGACACACACACCCCTAGTTGCGAGTTGCTTATCGACATGCAACTAGGGACCCTCAACAAACACACACACACACACACACACATTGTTAGTTGCGAGTTGATGGGCAGCTTGCAACTGGAGGCCATGACAACACACACACACACACACACACACACACACCTAATTACGAGTCTATGGCTAACTTGCAACTAGGGGTCCTTAAGAAACACACACCGCCTACTTGCAAGTTCAAGGTCAACATGTATCTGGGGACCCTTGACAAAAAAGACACACACAAACACACCTAGTTGCGAGTCGGTTATCGACATGCAACTAGGGACCCTCTACAAAAACAAACACACACACAGACACACACATCCTTAGTTGCGAGTCGATGAGTGGCTTGCAACTGGGGGCCACACACACACACACACACACACACACACACACACCTACCTCCCCAGTTATGAGTCGATGGTCAACTTGCAATTGGGTCCTTGACAAATACACACCCTCCATAGTTGCGAGTCGATGGTTGACATGCATATGAGGACCCTTCACACACACACACACACACACAGTTGCGAGTTGATTGTCAACTTGCAAACTGGGGGTCCTCAACAGAACACACACCCCCTAGTTGTGAGACGGTTATCGACATGCAGCTAGGGACCCTTGAAACACACACACACACGCACACACACATCATCCTTAGTTGTGAGTTCGATGAGCGTCTTGCAACTAGGGGCCACGACAAAACACACACACACCCTAGTTGTGAGTCCATGGTTGACAAAAACACACACACAACCCCCTAGTTGCGAGTCGATGGTCAACTTGCAACTGGGGGGGGGGGGGGCTCAACAAACAAACACTCCCTAGTTGCGACTCGATGGTTAACATGCAACTAGGGACCCCTTGACAAAAAGACACACACATCTCTAGTTACGGAGTTGGTTATATAACGACATGCAATTGGGGACCCTTCAACAAACAAACACCCCATAGTTGCGAGTCGATGGTTGACATGCAACTATGGACCCTTGAATTGGGACCCTCGACAAAACACACACACACACACACACACACACACACACACACACACACACACACACACACACTTAGTTGTGAGTCGATGGGCGGCTTGCAACTGGGGACGAGTTGATGCTCTACATGCAACTGGAGGCCACAACACACACACACACACACCCCTAATTATGAGTCGATGGTCAACTTGCAACTAGGGGTCCTCAACAAACACACACCTGCTAGTTGTGAGCCGATGGTTGACATGCAACTGGGGACCCTTGACATACACACACACACATACACACACACACACTAGTTGCGAGTCGGTTATCAGTATGCAACTTGGGACCCTCGACAAAACACACACACACACACACACACGCGCGCGCGCGCGCGCGCGTGCGCGCGCACGCACACACACACACACACACACGTAGTTGCGAGTTGATTGTCAACTTGCAAACTGGGGGTCCTCAACAGAACACACACCCCCTAGTTGTGAGACGGTTATCGACATGCAGCTAGGGACCCTTGACACACACACACACACACACACACACATCATCCTTAGTTGTGAGTTCGATGAGCGGCTTGCAACTAGGGGCCATGACAAAACACACATACACCCTAGTTGCGAGTCCATGGTTGACAAAAACACACACACAACCCCCTAGTTGCGAGTCGATGGTCAACTTGCAACTGGGGGGGGGGGGCTCAACAAACAAACACTCCCTAGTTGCGACTCGATGGTTAATATGCAACTAGGGACCCCTTGACAAAAAGACACACACATCTCTAGTTACGGAGTTGGTTATATAACGACAAGCAATTGGGGACCCTTCAACAAACAAACACCCCATAGTTGCGAGTTGATGGTTGACATGCAACTAGGGACCCTTGAATTGGGACCCTCGACAAAACACACACACACACACACACACACACACACACACACACACTTAGTTGCGAGTCGATGGGCGGCTTGCAACTGGGGACGAGTTGATGCTCTGCATGCAACCGGAGGCCACAACACACACACACACACACACACACACCCCTAATTATGAGTCGATGGTCAACTTGCAACTAGGGGTCCTCAACAAACACACACCTCCTAGTTGTGAGCCGATGGTTGACATGCAACTGGGGACCCTTGACATACACACACACACACATACACACACACACACACGCTAGTTGCGAGTCGGTTATCAGTATGCAACTTGGGACCCTCGACAAAACACACACACACACACACACACACACACACACACACGCACGCGCGCACGCGCACGCACGCACACACACACACACAGTTGCGAGTCGATGGGCGGCTTGCAACCGGGGACGAGTTGATGCGCGACTTGCAACTAGAGGCCACGACAACACACACACACACACACACACACACACACACACACACCTAATTATGAGTCGATGGTCAACTTGCAACTAGGGGTCCTCAACAAACACACACCTCCTAGTTGCGAGTTGATGGTCAACCCTTAGGCAATTAAGGCAATAAAGAAGAGACAAAAAACCAGACCAGTTGCGAGTCCAAGGTCGAGTTGCGAGTCAATGGTAGAGTTGCAACTGGGGCATGCGGGCCCTGACAGTTGCGAGTCGATGGTGGACTCACAACTGGGGCAATTATGGCAAAGAAAAAAGACAAAAAACAGACCAGTTGCGAGTCCAGGGTCGAGTTGCAAGTGGCATCGAGTAAACACCAGCCAGTTGCGAGTCGATGGTGGAGGTGCAACTAGGGCACACGGGCCCTCGTAGTTGCGAGTCAATAGTGTACCTGCAATTGGGGAAATTATGAGACAAAAAATAAAACATACTAGTTGCAAGTCCAGGGTCGAGTTGCAGGTGGCTTCGAGTAAAACACCAGCCAGTTGCAAGTTTGTGCCCCAGTTGCAACTTGGGCATGCAGGCCCACGGTTGCGAGTATTTTCATCGGTGAAAGCAAAGTTGCTTGTATTTCCAAAAGGAAGTAATTGTGAACAACAAAGAACAAAAACCAACAAACAACAAACAAACAACAACAACAACAAATAACACACAAAAAAGATCAGGTGAAGGTCAAGGGTCGAGTTGCAAGTGGCATCGAGTAAACACCCTCCCCCCAAAGTTGCGAGTCGATGGTCGAGTTGCAACTGGGGCATTCGGGCCCTTCACAGTTGCGAGTCGATCGTGGACTTGCAACTGGGGCAATTATGGCGAAAAAAGAAGACAAAAAACGGACCAGTTCCAAGTCCAGGGTCGAGTTGCAAGTGGCATCGAGTAAACACCAGCTAGTTGCGAGTCGATGGTCTACTTGCAAGTGGCATGCGGGCGCCCACAGTTGCGAGTCGATGATGGAATTGCAACTAGGGCAATTGCAAACTACAAAAAAAGCCGAGTTGCAAGTCGATAGTCGAGTTGCAAGTGGCATGCGGGCACCCCACAGTTGCGAGCCAATGGTGGACTTCCAACTAGGGCAATTACAAACTACAAAAAAAACCTGAGTTGCAAGTCAAGTTGCAAGTGGCATCGAGCAAACAACCCTAGCTGTGAGTCGATTTTCTACTTGCAAGTGGCATGCAGGCCCCTACAGTTGTGAGTTGATGGTGGACTTGCAACTAGGGCAATTACAAAAACTAGGAAAAAAATGAGTTGCAAGTCGATGGTCGAGTTGCAAGCGGTATGCGGGCACCCCACGGTTGCAAGCCAATGGTGGACTTGCAACTAGGGCAATTACAAACTACAAAAAAATTCTGAGTTGCAAGTTGATCGTCAAGTTGCAAGTGACATCGAGTAAACAACCCTAGTTGCGAGTTGATGTTGTACTTGCAAGTGGCATGCGGGCCACCACAATTGCGAGTCGATGATGGACTTGCAACTAGGGAAAAATTGCAAACTACAAAAAAATCCAAGTTGCAAATGGCATGAGGGCACCCCACAATTGCGAGTCGATGGTGGACTTGCAACTAGGGAAATTACAAAAACTACAAAAAAACCCGAGTTGTAAGTCGATGGTCGAGTTGCAAGTGGCATCGAGTAAACAACCCTAGTTGTGAGTCGATGGTCTACTTGCAAGTGGCATGCGGGCACCCACAATTGCGATTCAATGGGTGGACTTGCAACTACCCAAAAAAGCTGAGTTGCAAGTCAATGGTCTACTTGCAAAAGTGGCGTGCGGGCACTCATAGTTGCGATTCGATGGTGGACTTGCAACTAGGGAGATTGCAGACTACAAAAAAAGTCGAGTTGCAACTCAACCATCGAGTTGTGATTGGCATGCAGGCACCCACAGTTGCAAGTCGATGATGGACTTGCAACTAGGCAATTTTCGGAGATGCAAGTCGATGGTCGAGTTGCAAGTGGCATCGAGTAAACAACCCTAGTTGCGAGTTGATGGTCTACTTGCAAGTGGCATGCGGCACCCACAATCGCGATTCGATGGGTGGACTTGCAACTAGGGCAATTGCAAACTACAAGAAAAAGCCGAGTTGCGAGTCAGTGGTCTAATTACAAGTGGCATGCGGGCACCCACATTTGTGATTCGATGGTGGACTTGCCAACTAGGGGGATTGCAAACTACAAAAAAAGCCAAGTTACGAGTTGATGGTCGAGTTGCAAGTGGCATGCGGGCACCAACAGTTGCAAGTAGATGGTGGAGTTGCAAGTAGCATCGAGTAAAAACACTCCCAGTTGCAAGTCAATGGCTGAGTTGCAAAAAGAGGCAAGTGGGCCCCACAATTGTGAGTCGGGGGTGGACTTGCAATTGGGACAATTACGAAAAATAATACAACAAAAAAATAGACCATGACGCATTTAATGTTGATGCACTGTGCATTGTATGCTTGAAGTTGAAAACGACAGCATCATCCACCTGGCGGTGGTTCTGGGCTACAAAAACACCCTAATCTTTGTCGAAGACCATCCGTCCATCGCGATCCGTGTGATATCCAAGCTGCATGAAATCTCCTACACCCAAGCAAAGCCCAACAACCCCTTCTGAAGCCAAGTTCAATGGTTGAACTATTTTCTTCAGGATTTTCTATGTGACATTAGCAAATACAAACAAAAAGCAAAAAAGGAAAAAAAGGTGTTAGGATAGAAGAGGGAAAAAGCAAAACATATTTGCAAAAAAGAAAAAATAACAGAAAAGGAACTGAAAGATTGAGAAGATGTACCATAAACTTGCTTGTGATGTTCGTGGGCGTGAGGCGGTGCACAAAATGTGGCCCAATGTATCCATCTTGAATGGTTATTACGACCATGTGCATTAAACTTCAGGCCACTCATCTAGTTGAACCGGTTCCTTGCGGTGCATGGGATGTTCTGCTCATAAAAAAAGAAGAAAAAAAATCAACACATTTAGCAAAAAGAAGAATCCTATCATAAAGGAAAAAGGCATTGAAAAATAATCCAACAAAAGGAGAATAGATTACCGCAAAATCTCCAGACCCGTCGCGAATGAAAATGCCAAAGTTCTGCTCATCATCATTCTGACAGAATGAATGGCAATCTGGACACAACATCCTGCAGAGTATAAACTCACATATAAAAATAATATTCCACAATCGGTTTGCACAAACAAAAAAGACAAAAAAATACGACCGATTATTTAGGAATGATAAACAATACTGTAAAAAAGCGAAGCATAGACTGACAAAACTACACAAATCAAAAAGATAACACCACATTGTTCTCTTTTACATTGTTTAAACTACCGCAATCAAAAAATCAAGATAGCTCCTCATTTTGATCTATTAAAAAAAAAGCAAACAGGGGATATATGTTTTGGAGAACAAGAAAAACCTAGTCTCTTGGTTGATTCAGTTCACAAAACACCCATGCCAAGTAAACCAAACAAACAACAGACCGCAACCATTCAAGAAAAGCCTGTCAAAAATGCATCTCATCACCACGCACCACTCCCACTCCCACTCCCACTCCCAGCAGCTGCAGCAACTGAAGAGAAAGGAAAATGCAGAACCAAAAGCTAAGAAAATTGTGTTTACGCTGGCCATTTACAGTGAAAAACCAGTGTAAAATAGACTACTACCGAATGAAACTACACTAGAAATATCGCTGTAAAAACAATAACCTAAGAAATTACATTTACACTGGCCATTCACTACTACAATCTATAGTAGCCGAGACAAACTTCTACTTGATTACAATGAAAAATCAACTAAAAACACTGTAGTAGTGTAGACCAAAACAAACTAAATACTTAACTAAAGAAATGCAGACCATAATCAAACAAAAACAGGAAAAAAACCCCAGCAAAATCATGCATCAGCATCAAAGAAAAATTACACTAGAAAAAGCAACCACATAAAAAACAGGGCATACCAAATTTATCATCTAAACCACAAAAAATGACAACTATAAACCACGTGTACTGAAA
Organism: Triticum aestivum; assembly: GCF_018294505.1. Classification (NCBI taxonomy): domain Eukaryota; kingdom Viridiplantae; phylum Streptophyta; class Magnoliopsida; order Poales; family Poaceae; genus Triticum; species Triticum aestivum. Next base: position 648,661,237 of record NC_057795.1, on the reverse strand, counting down.
AGGGGTACTTTGAGAACTACATCCCCCCTGCATTCCCCATCAACCTAAAAAACCACATCTCTAACCAAAACATTACATAAAAAACAGATGTGATCAAATATCAGTACGCGCCCCCTGAATTCCCAATCAAATAATAATAATAAAAATCCACCACACGGACAAAAAAAATGTAGGCGCATAGGTGACATGACACTAAGAAAACTACTTTATACCCTTTGGGAATGCCTGAGTACATACATTAAAAAAAATCCGTCGTACTTGGGCTTGTGCGTGGAACATGTGCTGGCCCGGAATGCAAGTTGCCTCCATCAAACAAAAAAGAGAAAAAAACACGTGACAAAAAGAAAAACAGGCTGCGAGCGGGACGGGCCGCGCCTCCCGTTGCTACGGAGCTCTCCACCGGACAAAACACGAATCACTGTGCGGCTTGATCGGACGGGTGAAAAGGTGAATGAGACTAATTAGTTTCTCATTCGAATGAGTTTCAGCACTGTTGTTTCACATTTACAATGGACATAATTAAAATTTGGGGAATATTTAGATTTATAATTTTTCATAATATAAAAATAAAAAAATTCAAATGGAGGAAAAATAACACGTACATTTTTTTAGGCATTGTACATGTGCTTTGCGCGTGGCAGGGAGCAGAGTCACGGACTCCCTCGAGCAATGGGCTGCCTGGCCCATATACAGAAGCGCTGTAGGCAATCCGTCCTTCCAACTGGCTACAAGCGAGCTATAGCCACTACCGGGCTGGCGCGTGTTCATGGAGTCATCTGGGATGGCAATCCACCTAAACAAACCTCAAAAAAAAAAAAAAAACTGGGATGGCAACCCCTATTTCTTGCTCGCAAAATTGCCGACCGATCGCAGAGGCAAAGCGAGTCAACAAGGGTACACGGGCTGGGTCAATCAGGAGGCATCATGTAGCCTACATGGATCCGGTTTTAAAATCTTCTAGAAGGTTCTTATTCGCTCTTTCTCATTTTCTCTTTTCATGTCATTGTCTTTATGGATTTTCATTTTTTATCCATCTTCAAAGTTGTTTAGAATTTTCAAAAGATATTCCTCTTTCCCAATATTTTTTCAAAATTATGTGTAATTTCAAAAAGATTTGTGTTTTTAAAAGTTCTTCAAATTTAAAAAAATAAGTAGAATTTTAAAAAAGGTTTGGATTTTCATTCATAATTTCAAAAAAAGTTCAACGTTTTCAAAAAACATGTTTTACAGAAAATTGAAATTTAAGAAAATATTGGTGTTTTCAGAAGTTCTTCAAATTTTAAATAATTGTTCACTATTTCCAAAAAATGTTTATATTTTCAAAAAATGTTCATGTTTAAAAGCTGTGTTTTCTTAAAATGTTTGTGTTCTTAAAAAAATGAAAAACATTTTGAAAAATGTTCATGTTTACGAAAATATAAACTTTTTAAATAATGTTCATAAATTTTTAGAAAAAATCTCAAAAATTCAAAACTTGTCCACACATTTGAAAATAACAGTCTCAATGATTCTTTTTAGAGAAGCAAAGGAAAATGAAAACATATATACTAGAAAAGAAAACTGTAGTTACAATAACCCGAGTCGCTAGAGTGGCCGGTTCATTGATCACTATTGTTGCTACATGGGTCGGCTCAATCGAGGGTGGGGGTGCCAATTTGCTACATAGCGTGACACATAGGAGCTCCCATCTGGGACGTGTTTGGTAGCTCACATCCCCACATAGGTTGAGTGGGACCAAATTGACCCGTTTGATTAGCTGAGCTGCTTCGAAATCTTGGCCCACATGAACCTCAAAGCACCACTAATTGGCAGCTTCTAGGGAATAGGGCTCGTCTCGTGCAGGGGTGGGAGACACGGTGCCGAGCTAGTGCAAGTAGGGAGATGGTGCGAGCTCGCACGCGTCTCCGAGAAGTCAGTAGGAGTAATTTTGTCACCTCCGGTAGATTGCCCTGCCTATCTGCGCCCCCCCCCCCCCGCAACCTCCCAGGCTCACTAACCCAACCCCCGCTACCACCACCCCTTAAGCTCTCTGTCTCGGGAAGCTTCTTCACTGACGAGCAGGTAAGCGACGCCATCTTCTCCGGTTGTCGTTGCTCGGCGGAGGCGATCCTTCTACATCCTCATCTCCGAGTTGTTCCTTGCCTCCTCCTTGCTCCTTCCATGGTTGTAAGTAATATCACTCCCTACACGTTGTAGCTTAGATATGCGAGTATTGCCTCATGATGTTGTATGAGAATGTGGTAGATGAGATGCTAGTCATGTCGTTTCGGTGCCGTGGTAGGTTTTGCTTGTCAACCTTGATGATGTTCAGGGTGTTGTGGTATATTGATGCTTATGTGCTAGTATTGCTTGTTTTCCATTCTGTCGGATTCTATTATGGTAGATGTGGTAGTATGGTAGAATTTTCTTGTCGGACGGTGATGGTAATCAAGGTGTTGTGGTAGATCGATGCTGATGAGCTAGGATTGCTTGTTTTCCATTCCATTCGATTCTAGTATGGTAGATGTGGTAGTATGGTAGGTTTTGCTTGTCGGCGGTGATGGTGTTCATGGTGTTGTGGTAGATCGATGCTTATGTGCTAGCATTACAAGTTTTCCATGCTAGTATGGTATATGGTAGTGTGTTCTGCTTAATGGTGAGTTCATGCTAGTATGATAGATGCATTGTTCTCGTTTGGCTAGTCCTTATGCTAATCATTACAAGCAACGACCATTGGGACTTTAGTACAACCCTTGTTCTGTCAGACACCCAAACATTTTCCTCCTATCTTGAGGACTCTCGACAACCTTTGGCTGGGGCCATAGAGGTATTTGAAGCGCGTCATGTGTGTTCTTGGTGCTGATGCTTGCGGTAGCTACTAAGGTGGGCGTCAAGTCTGTCAAGGCTCAGATGAGGGGTCCATGAATGGGAGTACAACGAATTGGGCGGACATGGAGTATTTGATCCCGAGCTAATATGCTCCCGCATAAATAGTAAAAATCCTAAAAAAATAGTAAAAAATTCAAAAAAATCTATTTTTTTGGTGATGAACATCGATAAATTTTCTAACTGCGTGCAAAATTTCAGGTTGAAATGACATTCATGGAGGTCTGGGCAAAAATAATAAAATCGATGGTCCAAAAAAGACTATTGTTGGAAGCATTTTGGAGCATCAATTTTGTTATTTTTGCCCACACCTCTACGAATGTCATTTCGACCCGAAATTTTGCATGCAGTTGAAGCATTCATCAATGTTTATCACAAAAAAATCAGTTTTTTTTGATTTTACAGTTCATGCGGGAGCATATGAGCCCAGGATCGAAAGAGCACTTTCGGAATTGGACTTCTTTCTTCTCCACCTTCATTCTCAACAAGATGTGTGATCTGATAAGGGCTTCAAGGAGGTGCGCCTAAACATTTCCATACATATTATTTGATTCAGTCCTAGCGTGCCATTTTCACCCAGTCTGCCCTTATGCCGCGATTCAGGAACACCAATCGGCATAAGGTCAGGAATAAAGTCAACACAAAACTCAATGACCTCCTCATTTTCATGGCCCTTGGAAATGCTTTCTTCTGACCTAGCACAGTTATGAACATATTTCTTTTAGACTCCCATGAACCTATCAAAGGGGAACATATTGTGTAGAAATACAGGACCCAGAACGATAATCTCTTTGCAAAGGTGAACTAGGACGTGCGTCATGATACTGAAGAAGGATGATGGGAACACCAACTAGAAACTGACAAGACATTGCACCAAATCATTCTCTAACCTTGGTATGATTTATGGATTGATTAACTTCTGAGAGATTGCATTGAGGAATGCACACAACTTCACAATGGCTAATCGAACGTTTTCCGTAGAAGCCCCCTCAATGCAACCAGAAGCAGTTGTGTAATAATCACGTGGCAGTCATGAGACTTTAGATCCTGGAACTTTTTCTCTGCCATATTTATTATTCCCTTTATATTCGACGAGAAGCCAGATGGACCTTCATACTGAGCAGACATTTAAAATAGATTTCCTTCTCTTCTTCTGACATGACCCTGATGTATGCCGTCCTTTCCGTGCATACGTTGCTGGTCCTCCCGTGCCTCCGGTGTATCTTTTGTCTTCCCATACACGCCCAAGAAGCCAAGCAGGGTCACGCAAAGATTCTTCGTCATGTGCATCACGTCGATTGCAGAGCAGACCTCTAGGTCTTTCCAATAGGGTAGGTCCCAAATTATAGATTTCTTCTTCCACATGGGTGCGCGTCCGTCAGCGTCATTCGAAACAAATTGTCCGCCAGGACCCTTTCCAAAGATTACCTTCAAATCCTTGACCATATCATGTACATCACCACCAGTACAGTGGCGAGGCTTCGTCCGGTGATCTGCCTCACCTTTGAAATGCTTGCCTTTCTTTCTTACGGGATGCCTGCTTGGAAGAAATCTACGATGTCACAGGTACACATTCTTCTTACAATTATCCAAATATATACTGTCGGTATCATTCAAACAGTGCATGCATGCGCGGTATCCCTTGTTTGTCTATCCTGAAAGGTTACTGAGAGCAGGCCAATCACTACTGGTCACAAACAGCAACGCATGTAGGTCAAATTCCTCCTGTCCGTACTCATCCCATGCACGTACATATTTTTCATTCCAGAGCTGTAAGAGTTCTTCAACTAATGGCCTTAGGTACACATCAATGTCGTTGCCGTGTTTCCTAGGGCCTTGGATGAGCACTGGCATCATAATGAACTTCCGCTTCATGCAACAACCAAGGAGGAAGGTTATACATACATAGTCACATGCCAGATGCTATGATTGTTGCTCTACTCCCCAAAAGGATTAATGCCATCTGTGCTTAGACCAAACCATACGTTCCTTGCGTCACTTGCGAAGTCCTCCCAATACTTTCCCTCGATTTTCTCCATTGCGCCCCGTCAGCGGGTACTCTCAACTTCGTGTCTTTCTTACGGTCTTCTCTGTGCCATCGCATCAATTTGGCATGCTCTTTGTTTTGGAACAAACGTTTCAACCGTGGTATTATAGGAGCATACCACATCACCTTGGCAGGAATCTTCTTCCTGGGGCGCTCGCCCTTGACATCACCAGGGTCATCGCGACTGATCTTATAGTGCAATGCACTGCATACCGGGCGCGCGTTCAAATCCTCGTACTCACCGCGGTAGACGATGCAGTCATTAGGGCATGCATGTATCTTCTGCGCCTCTAATCCTAGAGGGCAGACAACCTTCTTTGCTTCGTACGTACTCTCAGGCAATTCGTTGTCCTTTGGAAGCATCTTCTTTAAAATTATCAACAACTTTCCAAATCCCTTGTCAGATACACCATTCTCTGCCTTCCATTGCAGCAATTCCAGTGTGGTGCCCAACTTTTTCTTGTCAGCTTCACGATTTGGGTACAACAATTTCTTGTGGTCCTCTAACATGCGCTGCAACTTCAGCCTCTCCTTCTTACTTGCACAATTTCTCTTTGCATCGGCAATGGCCCGACCTAGATCATCGGCGGGCTCATCTGATGCCTCTTCTTCAGCTTCTTCCCACATTGCCGGCTCAACTTCTTCCCCCATTGTTGTACCATCGTATTCAGGGAACCCATGGCCAGGATAGCTGTCGTCATCCTCTTCTTCTTCATTGTCTTCCATCATAACCCCTCTTTCTCTGTGTTTGGTCTAAACATTATAGTGGGGCATGAAACCGGACTCAAATAGGTGGACGTGAATGGTTTTTGACTTAGATTAATTCTGATCATTCTTACAGCCAGCACATGGACAAGACATAAAACCATCCGTCCGCTTTTTTGCCTCAGCCGCAAGCAGAAAAGTACGCACACCATTAGCGAACTAGGGAGAGCATCGATCATCGTACATCCATTGCCGGCTCATCTTCATTACACAACACCGAAAAAACCAAATTAATACAAGCTCATACACAAAGTTCCATACACACTTATTCTCATAAAACAACATACAAACTCTCTAGCTAAAGCATTTGAATGCAACAACAAATGCGATCAAGATGGCAACTAAGGTAACAATTGATCCAACAGCATAATGATATCAGGCCTCACTATCAATGGCATATTTTCTAATCTTTCTAATCTTCAAGCGCATTTTCTCCATCTTGATCTTGTGATCATCTACGACATCGGCAAGATGCAACTCCAATTCCATCTTCTCGTCCTCAATTCTTTTCAATTTTTCTTTCAAATACTCATTTTCATTTTCAATGAAATTTAACCTCTCGACAATGGGTTGGTTGGAATTTCGGTTCACATACCTCCTAGATAAAAATATCTATGTCAACTTGATGGGCATAATTTTTCATAAGCAAGAAATGCAATAAATAGTTATAAAAGAGAATATACCACATCTGAATCATAAACCGAACAAGGGCCGACGGGGACGGATATCAAAACCATGGCACTATGTATAACAAACAATGTACGAGTAAGATAATTATACAAGTAACTATATATCTAAATCACACAAATAACATGATTTTTCATATAAAAAAGATAAGAACAAGAGGCTCACCACAAGGAGGTGCCGGCGATGGGACGGTGCGGGTGATCGACGGTGGTTAGGACGGAGACAGGAAGGCACTAAGTAAACCACACCTACATATGCAAACTATGAGTTATTTTGAGCTCAAATTGCATATAAATCAAATAAACTAACACATACAATTCCTCCCAAATTACTAAAATCCACAAATCACTATACTTATAGAGCATTGCAAGAGCTAATCTAGCAATGAGAGGTGAAATGACAAAGTTGCTAACCTTTGTGATCACCTGGATGGATCGGGTGCCTTCAAATCTTGACAAATTTTGTGAAAAATGGAGGATGAGCTCGAGAGGAGAGGAAGAAAACAGAAAGGAGAGGAAACGGGAAGAATAGAGAGCTCGGGCTGGACGAAGGGTTTATATAGGATGATCCTTATTCCCGGTTGGTAATACAAACCTGGACTAAAGGTGCATCTCTAGTACCGGTTCATGCCACGAACCGGACTAAAGGTGTTGGTGGGGCCGCAGCCTGACACCAGCTTGCCACCACCTCTTTAGTACCGGTTCATGGCACGAACCGGTACTAGAGGTTCGCCACGAACCAAGACTAATGACCACCGCCCACCTAGCCGTTGGAACCAGCACTAATGGTCACATTAGTGCCTGTTCAATTACAAACCGGGACTAATGAGCTTCACATTAGGCCTTTTTTCTACTAGTGATACAATTAAGCTAACTTTTCTACATGATGAGTGGTTCTGACTGGTACAAGGTGAGCAACTTTGGTTAGTCAGTCTACAGTGACCCAGGTAAAGTCATTCCCTTTCTAAGACCGGGATAACCCAACGATGAAGTCCATGGATATGTCTTCCCACTTCCAGGTAGGTACATCCAATGGTTTGAGCAATCCAACTGTCCTATGGTGTTCTGCCTTGATACAGTTGCAAGTATCACATTCTGCAACAAACTCGGCAATGGCTGACTTCATGCTCCTCCACCAAAATATTTTCTTCAAGTTAGCATACATCTTGGTGCTTCCTGGATGGATGGAGTAATTAGACTCATGTCCTTCGGCTATGATTTCCTTTCTTAGTGCCGGGTTGGAAGGCACACAAATTCTTTCCTTATAGAAGGTGGTTCTTTTCATCTTCACGGAACTCTGGGCATTTTCCTATCTTCATAAGGCGCCGAATGTCTTGAATTTATGGGCAATCCTTTTGAGCATCACGGATTCGGGGTTCCAACTTGTATTACACCAGGAGCTCATTCAACTGACCCTTGGTCGTAAATTCTAACCTTATCTTTTCCATGTCTTGGCACAATTCCCTTGGAATAGCCTCTGCTCTGAGCTGGTGGTGGTGACTATTGTGGCTCCATGCGTCGGCAACCACATTGGCCTTTCCAGGACGGTAGTGTATCTCAGCGTTGTAGTCCTTGATCAGTTCTAACCATCTTCGTTGTCTCATATTGAGGTCTTCCTGAGTAGAGAAGTATTTCAGGCTCTTGTGATCGGTGTAGATGTCACATTTGTTCCCGATCAAGTAGTGTCTCCAGATTTTTAGCGCATGCACCACTATGGCAAGCTCCAAATCATGAGTTGGATAGAGTTGCTCGTGCTCTTTCCGTTGCTGGGAAGCATAAGCAATGACTCTCCCATTATGTATTAGAACACAACCAAGTCCTTGTCAGGAAGCATCACAATACACCACAAAATCATGACGAATATTAGGTAAGGCCAACACGAGCTTCTCTTTTAGTGTTCGAAATCTCTTCTCGCATTCTGGTGTCCATTCAAACTCTTGGGTTTTCTTTAGGAGGTTTGTCATGTGTTTGGCTATCTTGGAGAAGTTCTTGATGAAACAGTGATAGTATCCCGCTAAACCAAGAAAACTCCTGATGCCCGTCACATTGCGGGGTTATTCCCACTCCTTTATAGCTTCGAATCTTGTTGGGTCCACAACTACTCCTTCGGTGGTGAGTAAGTGACCTAGAAAGGCAACTTCTTCCAGCCAAAACTCACGCATGCCGAACTTGGCGTAAAACTGGTTCTGTCCCAGCTTCTCTAGTATGGCTCTCAAATGTTGCTCACGTTCCTCTGGTGAGGCTGAATATACCAGAATATCATCGATGAGCGCCACTATGAACTTGTTCAGATCTTCCATGAATACCTTGTTCAACATGGCCATGAAATATGCTAGGGCATTGGTAAGTCTGAAAGATACTACAGTGAGCTCATACTTACCATACCTAGTGACAAAAGCTGTTTTGGGGTTACCTTCTAGTCGGATTTTCATGTGGTGATACCCAGACCATAGGTCAATCATGGAAAAATACTTGGCATTCCTCAACTGATCTAGCAAATCATCAATCCTGGGTAGTGGGTACTTGTTCTTGGCTATCACAGCATTCGGGTTCCGGTAATCCACACACATTCGAATGGGTCTAATGTATCCCTTGTCACACAACTCCTTGAGTTGCTCCTTAAGCTCTTCTAGCTCATCGACCGACGCGCGGTAGGGCCTCTTTGCAATGGGTCCCGTACCTGGCATAAGATCGATCACGAACTCTATATTTCGATCAGGTGGCATTCCTGGAAGCTCCTCAGGAAATACATCTGGGTACTCACAGACTGAACTTCATCCACAGTCTTGGCCTCAAGGGCACAAAGCATAGATATATCCTTTCCGGGATTGGGTTCACAACGTATCATGTTCTTACTTGGGTCAGTGAACTCCACATATCTAGGTGAGCAAGATATCACACTTCTGTGACGGGTCAACCAATCCATTTCCAAAATCACATCCAGACCATCAGAGGGTAGTAAAGTGAGGTTGGCTAAAAACGGAAATCCCTCTATCAAGATACTCACTCCCTGACACTTTTTGATGGATCGAAAGTTGCCCAAGGGTGAACTAGTGTCAATAGGCTCCTTACGCGGAATCACAGGTATTGCTTGCTCTCGTGCAAATTTGGCACACATTGAAGAACACGTAGCACCAGAATCAAACAACACCGAAGCTTTTGCTCCATGAACAATGAAGATACCGTACACCATGCCGGGGGCGTCTTGTGCCTCTTCTGCGGTCAGGTGGTTGAGACAACCGCGGTGGCTTCAGCGGGGCTCTTGTATAGCGTTACCTGAATTGCGGCTGGTTTCACTGGCGCTTGTCCGATGACAGGGTTATTCTTGTGAGGACAGTTAGGGCGTGTTTGGTTGCCCGCATGCAGCCCAACCAGGCCCGCGCGGGATGTGCGCGGCCTGTTTGGTTGGCTGGGATACATGCGGTTTGAGGCCCGCACGGACCTTAGAGCAGCCCACAGCCTGGCCCGGCGGAAACTGCTAAATCGGCAGTTTCTCGCGAGCCTGCCCGGGCGCGGTCGCGCGTGCGCGGCAGTTGCACGCCTCGGGCAGCGCGGGAGACGAAGGCGGCGTCTCATTACTCGCCCCCCACTCTCCTGTCACCGTCCAGACGCACTGTTCCCACCGCTCCCTCTCTCTCCCTCACCGCCCCTCCCTGTCCTCTCCTCTTCTCCGATGGCTCCGCCACGCCCACCGCCGCGCCGCCCTCTGACCCCCGTCGACCAGTGCATTGCTAGCATCCAGGAGCGCTGGCTGGCCAGGATCCAGAACTCGGGCCGCGACCTGGCATCGGTGCTGCGAGCGTCGTCCCCCATCTGCTGCCGGCTACCACGAGCCCGACCAATGCGGCGCCGACCGCTCCTGCTCCGCCGCCGATTCTGGACCTTGTGGTCCTGGGCTCGGCGCCGGCGCCGTCGACGGAGCCGCCCCTTCTTGGGACCCCATTGGGCTTGGGGGTTCTCTTGACCCCCGTCCAAGGGTTTTCTCCGGTCAGCGGGCCGTCCTTCTCGACCTCCGGCATGGCATTCAACACGGGTGAGGGAGTCCTGGATTAAGGGGTCCTCGGACAGCCGGACTATATGCGTATGCCGGATTGTTGGACTATGAAGATATAAGATAGAATACTTCGTCTCGTGTCCGGATGGGACTCTCCTTTGCGTGGAAGGCAAGCTTGGCAGTTAGGATATGAAGATTCCTTTCTCTGTAACCGACCCTATGTAACACTAGCCCCCTCCGATGTCTATATAAACCGGAGGGTTTAGTCCGTAGGACAACAACAATCATAACCATAGGCTAGCTTCTAGGGTTTAGTCTCTACGATCTCGTGGTAGATAAACTCTTGTAATACTCATATCATCAAGATCAATCAAGCAGGAAGTAGGGTATTACCTCCATCGAGAGGGCCCAGACCTGGGTAAACATTGTGTCCCCCGCCTCCTGTTACCATTAGCCTTAGACGCACAGTTGGTACCCCCTACCCGAGATCCGCCGGTTTTGACACCGACATTGGTGCTTTCATTGAGAGTTCCACTGTGACGTCGAAGATAGGGTCGATGGCTCGCCTTGTTATCAAGGACAACATCACCTCCGGGGGAGCTCTAGCCTCAGGTCAAACTCTCCGGTTGGGTGGCTTCGTCTTGACGACCTGTTCGGCCGTCGGGCCGACCATGACTTCTCAAGTCATCGAAAATCGCCTCCGCGTTAGCTCGGAATACACCGAACAGATGGATCCAACGGAGTTATCATGTTTAAACAGGCTCCTGGATCGCATCCCCGCTCTGGAAGTCGCTTCAGACTATGATCGGATTGGGCTTAAACCCGATCGGAGAGAGATTGAATCTCCGCCGATCACCCATCATATAGCGGTGGTGGAGGAGCGATCCAACAACTCTTCCCCCATATTGAGGACGAAATATGTCCGGATTTCTGAGCCCAGAAAGCCAGATACATGCCCGCAGGAAGACGCGCCCCGAACACCGAACTTAGAATCGGATTGTGGGCCAGAAAAATTGGTTTATATCTCGGAGGCCGAACTATTAAGTTCAGAAACTCCTCAAGCTCTGGGTCACGAATCAGATCTGGGTTCGGACTTAAATCCACCCACCCGCCCAGACTCAAGCGATCTTTCCCACATCATACAACAGTTCCAAGAGACTTTACATCACTTTTGGTGCCAGATTCCTCATCGTATAGGACAAGGTCAAGGACTGTTGCGATGAAGACGCAATCTCATTATTCTGCAAAAATTGCACGGACAAGGGACTCCTCAACGCCATAAAACACCGTCACATATCACGCTTTGATGACTTGGTGATCGTAGTACAGAAGTACTGCGCGATGGAAAGCGCCTGGAAAACTCAGGCATCCTTTTGGGATCCACTGGCTCTCGCTAAATCCCTCGTCTGAACAAAAAGGGTGTACCCTCATAGGTCGCCCGATCCAATCGCGAAGAAATCGAAGCCGACTTCAGGGCGCGCAACCGTTTTGGAGGAATGGCTCGATAGGCCATGCAAAATACACACCACACCGGATACCATACCAACACAGAGCCTTAGAGCATGTTGGATACTTCGGCAGGTGGCCAAAAGCGGCGAGGATCTCCTCATAAAAAACAGCGCAGAGCAACATCCCACAAAACACAATGCTACAGTATTGACAGTCTTTGAGACTTTTGCCTCAGGTAATAGGCGCAAGAGAGCAGACTTATAAGACAAGAATTATAAATAAGGCATGTTTTTCATTTTGTCTTGTTTCAAAACCAAAAGTTGTACGTTTCCACTTCAACCACTTGTATTGATGTCAAGAGGGAGAGATTTAAGCAATTGATGGTTCATATAAACAGGAATAGTCCGTTCAATTTTTCTATTTCCCCCTGATTTTATAGTTTATTAATTCATGCACGAGGATTTGGGGCTTTGGAAGGCATGAACTGAGTGACCCATCGACCTGGTGATCCCCATAACATATGTGTTATCACTAGTAGAAAACAAGGCTATCGTTTGGACCTGGCTAGCCCATTAATCCCAGTTCTTCACGAACCGGGACCCATGGGGGGGATTAGACCCTGATACGTCTCCAACGTATCTATAATTTTTGATTGCTCCATGCTACTTTATCTACTGTTTTGGACTATACTCCAAGAAGCAGAAGAGTCGGTCACGAGGGTGGGGGGCGCCCCCCTAGGGCGTGCCCCCCTGCCTCGTGCCCCCCTGTTTCTCCACTGACGTACTCCTTTCTCCTATATATACCTACGTATCCCCAAACAATCAGAACAAGGAGCCAAAAACCTAAATCCACCGCCGCAACCTTTTGTATCCACGAGATCCCATCTTGGGGCCTGTTCCGGAGCTCCGCCGGAGGGGGCATCCACCATGGAGGGCTTCTACATCAACACCATAGCCCCTCCGATGAAGTGTGAGTAGTTTACTTCAGACCTTCGGGTCCATAGCTAGTAGCTAGATGGCTTCTTCTCTCTTTTTGGATCTCAATACAATGTTCTCCCCCTCTCTCGTGGAGATCTATTCAATGTAATCTTCTTTTTGTGGTGTGTTTGTTGAGACCGATGAATTGTGGGTTTATGATCCAGCTTATCTATGAATAATATTTGAATCTTCTCTGAATTCTTTTATGTATGATTGAGTTATCTTTGCAAGTCTCTTTGAATTATCCTTTTGGTTTGGCCAACTAGATTGGTAGTTCTTGCAATGGGAGAAGTGCTTAGCTTTGGGTTCAATCTTGCGGTGTCCTTTCCCAGTGACAGAAGGGGCAACAAGGCACGTATTGTATTGTTGCCATCAAGGATAACAAGATGGTTTTTTTTATCATATTGCATGAATTTATCCCTCTACATCATGTCATATTGCTTAAGGCGTTACTCTGTTTTTAACTTAATACTCTAGATACATGCTGGATAGCGGTCGATGAGTGGAGTAATAGTAGTAGATGCAGAATTGTTTCGATCTACTTGTCTTGGACGTGATGCCTATATACATGATCATACCTAGATATACTCATAACTATGCTCAATTCTGTCAATTGCTCAACAGTAATTTGTTCACCCACCATAGAATATCTATGCTCTTGAGAGAAGCCACTAGTGAAACCTATGGCCCCCGGGTCTATTCTCATCATATCAATCTCCATTACCTTATTACTTGCTTTGTTTTTACTTTTCCTTTTACTTTTCACTTTGCATCTATATACCAAAAATACCAAAAATATTATTTATCATCTCTATCAGATCTCACTCTCGTAAGTGGCCGTGAAGGGATTGACAACCCCTAATCGCGTTGGTTGCGAGGAGCTATCGTTTTGTGTAGGTACGAGGGACTTGTGCGTGGTCTCCTACTGGATTGATACCTTGGTTCTCAAAAACTGAGGGAAATACTTACACTACTTTGCTGCATCATCCTCTCCTCTTTGGGGAAATCCAACGCAGTGCTCAAGAGGTAGCAAGAAGAATTTCTAGCACCATTGCCGGGGAGGCTCACGCAAGAGCAAGTCAACCATACCAAGTACCCATCACAATCCCTATCTCTCGCATTACATTATTTGCCATTTGCCTCTCGTTTTCCTCTCCCCCACTTCACCCTTGCTGTTTTATTCGCCCTCTCTTTCCAAACCTCTTCCTCTCTTTCCCGTTTGCCTTTCTGTTTGCTCGCGTGTTAGTTTGCTTGCTTGTCACGATGGCTCTACCTAGATTCGGTGACCTTCACCTTAAAAGGCTAGAGGAGATCGAAAGCAATGTCAGAAAGTTTATGGTTTTGCAATTTGAGCACAATAATTTCTTTAGAAACGAGCTTAAGGAACAAAAAAGTTTTATGAGTTATATGAATAAAGAACTCGATGATATGTCTAAAGAATTTGATGGTATAAGAGCCCAAATTGCTCGTCTTGAAAAGATGACCGCTGAAATTTCGGATATGCAAGCTACCTTAGTCAATAAGATGGCCTCTAAACTGAATTCCTATGAAAATCAAGATGAATATCTAAAAGTTATTGATGTGTCCCCCATTAAATCTTTGTTTTGCAATATGAATCTTGATGAAACTGAATATGATCTTCCTTTACCTAGAAGGCGTTCTAAGAATTTGGAGTTTCTAGATCTTGATGATGAAATTGATGAAAGTGGGATTGAAAGAAATAAAAACCTAGATGTTGCTAAACCCACTATTTTGGATCTCAAGGAATTTAATTATGAAAATTGCTCTTTAATTGGTTGTACTTCCTTGTTGCAATCCGTGCTAGATTCTCCTCATGCTTATAGTCAAAATAAGGCCTTTACCGAACACATTGTTGATGCATTGATACAATCTTATGAAGAAAAACTTGAGTTGAAAGTTTGTATCCCTAGAAAACTCTATGATGAGTGGGAACCTACTATTAAAATTAAAATTAAAGATTATGAGTTTCATGCTTTGTGTGACTTGGGTGCTAGTGTCTCTACTATTCCCAAAACTTTGTGTGATTTGCTAGATTTCCGTGACTTTGATGATTGCTCTCTAAACTTGCATCTTGCGGATTCCACTATTAAAAAGACTATGGGAAGAATTAATGATGTTCTTATTGTTGCAAATAGGAATTATGTGCCCGTAGATTTTATCGTTCTTGATATAGATTGCAATCCTTCATGTCCTATTATTCTTGGTAGACCTTTCCTTAGAACGATTGGTGCAGTTATTGATATGAAGGAAGGGAATATTAGATTCCAATTTCCCTTAAAGAAGGGAATGGAACACTTCCCTAGAAATAAAATAAAATTACCATATGAATCTATCATGAGAGCCACTTATGGATTGCCTACCAAAGATGGCAATACCTAGATCTATCCTTGCTTTTATGCCTAGTTAGGGGCGTTAAATGATAGCGCTTGTTGGGAGGCAACCCAATTTTATTTTTGTTTTTTGTTTTTGCTTCTGTTTAGGAATAAATAATCCATCTAGCCTCTGTTTGGATGTGGTTTTATCTTTTAATTAGTGTTTGTGCCAAGTAGAACCTATGGGATAACCTACGATGATAGTTGATTTGATTCCGCTGAAAATCAGAAACTTTGCGCGCATGAATATAATTTTGTTAAATCACAGAAACGTGCTTTTGCGTTGATTCTTTTTGCTTATGTTCAATAGACAAATTTTCCAGGACTTCCTATTTTGGTAGAAGTTTTAGAGTTCCAGAAGTTTCCGTTAGTTACAGATTGCTACAGACTGTTCTGTTTTTGACAGATTCTGTTTTGCGTGTGTTGTTTGCTTATTTTGATGAATCTATGGATAGTAAAATAGTTTATAATCCATAGAGAAGTTGGAATACAGTAGGTTTAACACCAATATAAATAAATAATGAGTTAATTACAGTACCTTAAAGTAGTCTTTTGTTTTCTTTCTCTAACGGAGCTCACGAGATTTCTATTGAGTTTTGTGTTGTGAAGTTTTCAAGTTTTGGGTGAATTCTTTTGATGGATTATGAAACAAGGAGTTGCAAGAGCCTAAGCTTGGGGATGCCCATGGAACCCCCAAGATAATCCAAGGAAACCAAAAAGTCAAAGCTTGGGGATGCCCTGGAAGGCATCCCCTCTTTCGTCCACTTCCATCGGTAATTTACTTGGAGCTATATTTTTATTCACCACATGATATGTGTTTTGCTTAGAGCGTCTTGTATAATTTGCATTTAGCTTGTTAGTTTACCACAATCATCCTTGCTGTACACACATTTTGAGAGAGCCATACATGAATTGGAATTTGTTAGAATACTCTATGTGCTTCACTTATATCTTTTGAGCGTGATAATTTTTGCTCTAGTGCTTCACTTAGATCTTTTAGAGCACGGTGGTGGATTTGTTTTAAAGAAACTATTGATCTCTCATGCTTCACTTAGATTATTTTGAGAGTTGCTAATAGCATGGTAATTTTCTTAATGTTAATATACTTGGTATTCAAGATATGTGAAACTTTCTTTTGAGTGCGTTGAATACTAAGATAAGTTTGATGCTTGATAATTGTTTTGAGATATGAAGATGGTAATATTAGAGTCATGCTAGTTGAGTAGTTGCGAATTTAAAGAATACTTGTGTTGAAGTTTGTGATTCCCGTAGCATGCACGTATGGTGAACCGTTATGTGATGAACTCGGAGCATGATTTATTTATTGATTGTCTTCCTTGTGACACCTCGAAAATTTAACCATGTTTTAAATATTAAAATTTTTGCCAGGAGTTTAAAATTTTTTACTCTCTGGATTTTCCGTTGGTTTCAGAACCCCTTTCCTTTAATATTGAGGAGTTTTACCCCAAGTGGAAACCTTCCAAAAATGTTATTGGACTTCCATACTCACTCAACAAAGCAATTCTTAATCAGTGGTTTTATTTGCATAATTGTTTTTCATGAGCTTTATCCTTTTAAGGTGATTTTTTTCATAAGTTTTGGAGCCTCTTTTGCACTACAACCTATTTAAATATTTCTTTAAGACTTCCACCAAAATTAGGGGAGGTCAGTAGGAGTATATTATCCATATTTATGCAAAAACCAAGTTATGTCTTTCGAAATTTTTGAGTGAATCAACCTCATTTTCATTCGGGCCCAAATTGAGGATTTGTACTGCAACTATATTTTTGCTTGTTCTTTTACCCATGACTCTTTTTCCTACTTGTAGTCCTCCCTACAAAACCCTTAAGTCCAAGAGCATGAACCATTTGGAATAGTTTTGGTCCATGAAATGTCAGCCTCTAGTCTCTGCTCAAAACTGATTTTCTCAAATTTTTGCACTAACAAGTTTCTTTGTTTGGCAAACTAACCTTGCCACCCTCTTTGCCTTCTAAAGAGACCCCAATCTGGAGATTATGGCCACTCCAAGAAATGCTAGGTGCCCTTGGCATTTTGCCAAACGCCTTGTGTGCATGGCCAGTTTTGACATGGTTTTTAGTTAGCATTGCAAGCTTGGTCTCATGGCCTAACCCCCTTGTCCATTGGCTTCCTTGCGAACCCTAGCCTGGTCCTGTTAGTTGCCAGCCTCACCCGAGCGCTCTAGACCACCTTTGCATTCTGTCGAATATGTCGCGTGCGTGCTCTGGGCGCGCCCAGAGCGCACGTTTTGCACGTGCGTGCATCGAGTCGCCGCGTCGCGCCCTTGGCTTTTGCTCACTCCGCAGAGCCGCGCCCCACCCTCGACCACTCGCTAGAACGTGCCAAGCCGCTCCTGGTGCCCTACAGCGCCACCGTCAGAGCCCCTTGGCGGCACGCCGACGTTCGCAGTGAGCTACTGCCACGGTCGGCGCCGCCCGAGCCGCAGCCGCGCGCCAGCTGCCCCTGGAGCAGTTCAAGCTTATCCCCTCGCTCGTCTGCAAGCGCTCGTCGATGCCACGATGCCCTGCCGCAGCAGAAAACGGTCGGCCGGCGATCCTATCCTCGGCGATGGCGAAACCGACCTAGCTACTCTATATATGGTGATTCCGAGCTCCTCCTAGACCTCAGGCAGCCTCAAGCCACTCCACTAGCGCTTCCCTAGCTCGCAATCGACCAGGAGAGGCCGTCTTCCCCGTCTCCGGCCAGCTTGGCCACCGCTGCCCTCCGGTCCATTTCGTCGCAACCAGGCCCTACCCCGTCCAGCCAACACCACCACCCGACTCCCCTTCATCTTGCGGAGCCGCCCAGCTGCTCAAACACGACCGGGAGCCACCGTCGTTCAAACGCCCAAAACTCCCGAAGCCACCGGCCGCTGAGAAGCCCGCCGCCGATGACTCCCTCCGTCCCCACCTGACTGGCGACCACCGGGAGGACCGCCCTGGACCCACGGATCCATCTACACCCTCGGTGTCTCGAACGGTGCCGCCGTCCGCTGGCGAGCGTCGCCGGAGTCCCGCCCCCGCTCGGGCAGAGAAAGAGGATGGGGAGAAGACCAGTCAAACCAGACCAGTGGGCCCGCTGGACCCACTATCAGTGACACGCACGCTGTACACGCTGGATAAGTGGAGGCGTAAAACCAAAATACGCCTTCGACGTGGTCAGTAATCGAAGCGTTTTTTCTTTTTCTGTTTAAAAAAATAGATTTTGACCAAAACTTTGATTGCCTATAACTTGTTAAATATAACTCCAAATGAATTGATTCTTTTTCCTACCCCTCTCAAATATTGTCTAGTTTATTTTAAGATTTATTTCAAAAAAATTCAGACAACTTTTTGGTACTATTTTTGAAATTATACATTGATTCAAAAATATTTTTAATAGGATTTTGGAGAGAGGAGAAAACTTTCAAAGTTTTGGAATACACCTAGCCTCCCCACTACCTGAAGGCAAGCATTCTGAACCCTGGCATAATATTGTCGTGTGTTGTTTGATATGGTTACAACACCTCTCGTCTCGAAATTTTTCGTTATTTTTCTATGATGATATGATCAAACTCACGAGTGCATATTGATGATTCATGTTGTTGGAGTTTGATATGTTGAGATGGTAGTCACCATCACATGCCTCTTGTGCATACCGGAAGGAACCCGGGAAAGCCTCTGTCTTGGGTAGACACGAGCTTGTTTCCGGTCGTCGAGACGATTGTGTCCGGTAGGGCATAGTGAGACATGATGAGTGGTGGTTATGTCTGTTGGTTGAAAACATATTTGTTATGCTAATCATGCAGGTAACACATAAATCTCCTGAGTCGACCATAGATCGAGTCTTGTTCCAGTAACCCCCACACTTGTTTCGTGCTACCACTAGTCCCTGCCACAGGTAGGGTACGGTTCAGTAATTTGTCAACCCCTTTCTAGCACACACCGTACAGAGGGGCCGGGATGAGGGTACCATGGCCATGGATTAAAGCCAGTCATCCGGTCAGGGGGCATGGGTGTTTCTGTTGTAGCCGAGGGGGTAGCTTCCCCAGTTTGCGCGCGGTATAAATTTTGTGATCCCATGCTAATCGAGGTTGTAGCCTCCCCACTTAGAGTTTTGCTTAACGAGTGTCGTGGGTGATTCCAGACACCGATGAGTCAAGCTGGTGTGTGCGGTTGGGTGTGTTTTCAACTGAAAGACCGTAAGCGGAATTAGTCCGAATGGACTAACGGAATCTGTTACTCGTGGTTAAAGAGTACACCCTCTGCAGAGATTAAACCTATTCGAATAGCCGTGTCCATGGTTAAGGACTACAGTCTGGGTTGGGTTAAGTGTCGGTCTTAGTGTGGGTCTTCGGAGGAACAACTAAGTCAGAACTTTGATTTTGACCAGTGACATATGATGATTGTGATTATTATTATTATGGACTAACGATGTTCACTATTTGATTTATTGAGTATCTCTGGGACGGTTCTACCCCCGGGATATTCTTTGTGATTATTTTGAGCCCTTTATGTGGTGTCGCATAGACGCCCGACTGTGGCATATTTTGCTATTTATTTACTATATAAGCCCTTTATGTGGTGTCGCATAGACGCCCGACTGTGGCATGCTTATTATTTATTTAACCTATAAGCCCTTTATGTGGTGTCGCAAAGACGCCCGACTGTGGCATATTTTGCTATTTATTTACTATAAAAGCCCTTTATGTGGTGTCACTGAGACGCCCGACTGTGGCATGCTTGTTATGCATTTACCCTATAAGCCGTTTATGTGGCGTCGCATAGACGCTCGACTGCGGCACGTTTGTTATTTATTTCACTTATGAGCCCTTTCTGTGGTGTCGCTCAGACGCCCGACTGAGGCATCCTATCTCTAATCTCTAATTGCAGTATTCATGTGCTATGTGAATAACTTGTTTGCGTGCATCATGGATTATATTTTTGGGATTGACGTTGTGATCATAGAATATTTCAGAGCATGATTATCGTTTATTATATTATGCCTTTGTTCATAATGTTTGCGAGTACATTCAAAGTACTCACTGGCTTGTCCCTAGCTATTGTCTTGGCCAAATTTCTTGCGTGGAGAGGAGCAACGAGATAACAGCCCCGGAACCGAATCAATGGTGATACATCCTCGCCAAGATAGGAGTTATCCTGGTCAGCTGTTCCCGTGGGAAATGGAGTCCATAGACACCGATGATCCACAAACCGCTTCCGCCACCAACCACTAGAAAACCTTGTGTTGTACTCATAGGCCAGAACGGTCTTGTACTACATATCATGTACTTTGCTTGGAGTTTTTGTATCAAGTTTGTGTCTTGCCAGCTAACAGTATCCTGGGGCTGGTAAGCATAAGGGCCATTTTCTGGGAAATTAACATCCCGAAAACCCGGTCCTGACAGACTTGGTATCAGAGCCAGGCTAACCATTGGCTAGTCCTATCTTAGCCAGGTCAATAAACCTAGGTTAACCAAACCACCAGAACATAAGCTAACCCCGGCCAAGCTTCTCGCGTAAGATAGCCCCACAGTGACCCGACACCTTTTGGTAGTCGGTGCCCAACCTATCAGCCTAGCCTGTCGATCACGCGCCAGTGACCGACACCTAAATTGTCTCATTCGCAAGCGTGCAAAGGAAGACTCCGCCCTCTTTTTCAATAAAAAGGGCGCGGTAACCTCAACACAACACAACACAGCCTCCTTTCCCCAAACCAAGCCATAATGCCTGGCCCTGTCGTGCACAATGAAACCACAGCAAACAACCTTGGAGGTTTTGTGACCGTGCTAGCAAACCTCACCCACCGTGCCTTTGCATTAGAGGAGCCTCCAGAATATGTTGTGTACCAAGGACCCATGAGCGATGAGTGCCGTCAATTCTGGGCCACTGTACACATCTATGGCAGGGCTCTATCGCCAGAATGCCCCTACAGGTTCACCGGAAGGGCAACTTCCTTTAAGCCACAAGCCATTCAACTAGCTGCTCGAGAGGCTATAGTTCAACTCCGGCACTTGTCGCCCAGAGTTAACTGTTGCTCGTTCTACTACTACCCTAGCTGTGACGGATATGGTAGGACGCCCCAGGTTGTCAACGGAGACCACGAGATGGATCCTGCATTATTGCATCTGGTGCGCTATGTAGGTGCACTAGAGGAACTGTTTGATCAAATCACCCTTGATCCGATCGCAGCTCGTGGAGAGCTGGTTCGCCGAGCCCCGGCGAGAGGAGGAGATGAGCCCGACGCCGACAACCCAGTCGTGCTATTCGGACACCCGATCGAGACCTTGAGGACTGCCCCACCCATCGACCACAATACCTTGGTGTCCCCAGAAGTGCTTCGTCGCATTTTGGGAACACGCTCCAGCGGGATTGTGGCCAACAATCCCCGGGATAGTCATCATCGCTACCCCGACCCGGCAGCCCCTCAGCCCCCTCCAACTAATCCCGACGGCGAAACCCGCGGAGAAGCCTTGACGTCCACAAGGCAGGCTCGTTTAGATATAAACGAGGTAGACTAAGTCACTCGAGTAGTACCGAGTCTCAGTATGCCCACGTATTGCGATCATGTAATCTTGCATCGACTTGAATAATCACAACTTGCTTGTGTGCCTCTGTTTTAAATAGTAGCCTTGCATTAAATTTGTGAGCATGCGGTTGCATTGTTTTTCGGGCACAGCTTCCAAAACCACGCCGACGACCTCCACAGTAATACGTCACTTTTCCGGGATATGTGTAGCTGTAGCATTGACCCTGACCCCATGGAGCAGACTCGGTCGACTAGTTACCTTTCACCGCGGTAAATAACCTAGCCCCAATGCTATATAAGAGGCCACCCCGTATACCCTTCACCCTGAGCACCACTCGCACAACCATTTCCATTGCCATTCCAATCCCGAGTATTTATCTGAGGACTCCAGATGCAACTCTAGGCAGTTTTGTCAAAATTTTGTGGGACTTTACCTACAGTACCATGAGTGCTACCCATCCACCCCAGTATGAGCTGCTCAAATCAAGGATCACCCCATCCACCTCAAAATATTGGGCAGTGGTGCACGTCCCTCCCGCAAACCCAAACCAAGACCCCTCAGAAGCTTCCTTCGTGGGGAAATCTATGCCAACTCCGCATATGGCCATAGAAGCTGCGACGTATGAGGCACTTACTAGTCTTCAATTCGCGGTCCCCTATGCCAGCGAACGGGGATATTATTATTTCCCGAGTCATGCAACACCCGGAGAAGTAACATCTTTTCCTGGTGAGCGAATCGAGAGAGACCCAGTACTGGCCAATCTGGCCCAATATGTCATCGTGCAAGAGCGTTTGACCCAACGAATAATGGGCTATCTCCAGAGCCTTGCTGATTTGAACCCTCAAATTCCCATCGGCAGACCACTAAGGCCCAACCAGGAGAGGCACATTCATCGATTGGTCAATCCACTCCCCTCGATAGAAGAAGAGTGTACCCCGATTCCAGAGAACTTTTCTCAGGATCCTGTCCAAATACCATTATCGTTGTAGATGTCATTACTGTGCTTATGGTCCCTGCATTTATTTATGTATTGCAACTTGTGTGTGGTACCCTAGATTTGTGCGATGAATTAAATCGTTAGTTTCCGTCGATGTGAGTGATTTTACTTCGGTAAAAATTTTATTAACTGTTTTCACTCTCGGTAAATCCTGAAGTGAGATTTTTTTCGGAGTTGTTGCAGCATGCAGTTCTTCACGACACATATTTTTTTTATTTCGCGCAGCACCATTACAGCATGACTCACGACCACTCGACCTAGTGCAAAGCCTCGTGCACATTTTTGCACCAAACTAATCGCCTCCCTAACACCTCACAATCTCAGAGGGAGAGATTTGTGAGTAGTTACTCGGGTACAAATTACCTCCGGCGCCCTGATAGCAGTTAGCACCTAACACCGCGCCTAATCATCGTGATCACCGCCACCGTGGAGAACTAACACTCGAGCGGCCGCATAACGACGATCATCGAGGATCATCACGCACAGGAGCATGGAGAGCCCCAGCAATGTCGCCAACCCTCCGCACAACAGGATCACGTACTAGTCCGGCACCGCCTCCGCCATTAGAGCCTCGTTTCGAGCTCCTGCAGACAGAAATGGAGAAGAAGGGAGGAGGAGGAGAAGCAAGGTCAGATGGAGGAAGAAGAAGGAGCACCGCGGTCGTTTTATAGCTCGAGATCGGTGTACGGTGGGCGAAGTCCACCAGCGCCGCTCGTCGCTCGATCGCCGGTGTTCGGAGGCGAATCCGCGAGCAGTGCCGACAGCGCACTGGACCGCAAGGTGAGTGCATGCTGCGCCGGCAGCTAGCACGCCACGCACTACCGCAGTACGGCCTAGATGCCCTACGAGCTAGACATCGCCGGTGGAGGAAGCGCGGGAAAGCGCGCGGGAGAGAGGAAGAAGAGAGAGCCAGAGACCGGCAGTGGACCCCGGGTCCACCTGTCAGTCACAGAGAGCACTGTGCTCTCGGGTACGACCAGCGTTTTTTTCCAGTAATTTAGAAATTTATTCTAAATTTACTGTAACCGATAGTAGACATTGACCATAAATTTTTCACGCATCGCCAGTGTGCTACATTGTAGTTTTGCACCACTTATTGCCCTCTCACTGTAGCTACATTTTAATTACAGGAGTAAAATCTATTGTCAAACATCCCTTATCAAATCTCGAGGACGAGATTTCTTTTTTAAGGGGGGTAGTGTTGTGACACCCCAAAAATTTAACCATGTTTTAATTATTAAAATTTTTGCCAGGAGTTTAAAATTTTTTACTCTCTGGATTTTCTGTTGGTTTCAGAACCCCTTTCCTTTAATATTGAGGAGTTTTACCCCAAGTGGAAACCTTCCAAAAATGTTATTGGACTTCCATACTCACTCAACAAAGCAATTCTTAATCAGTGGTTTTATTTGCATAATTGTTTTTCATGAGCTTTATCCTTTTAAGGTGATTTTTTTCATAAGTTTTGGAGCCTCTTTTGCACTACAACCTATTTAAATATTTCTTTAAGACTTCCACAAAAATTAGGGGAGGTCAGTAGGAGTATATTATCCATATTTATGCAAAAACCAAGTTATGTCTTTTGAAAATTTTGAGTGAATCAACCTCATTTTCATTCTGGCCCAAATTGAGGATTTGTACTGCAACTATATTTTTGCTTGTTCTTTTACCCATGACTCTTTTTCCTACTTGTAGTCCTCCCTACAAAATCCTTAAGTCCAAGAGCATGAACCATTTGGAATAGTTTTGGTCCATGAAATGACAGCCTCTAGTCTCTGCTCAAAACTGATTTTCTCAAATTTTTGCACTAACAAGTTTCTTTGTTTGGCAAACTAACCTTGCCACCCTCTTTGCCTTCTAAAGAGACCCCAATCTGGAGATTATGGCCACTCCAAGAAATGCCTAGGTGCCCTTGGCATTTTGCCAAACGCCTTGTGTGCATGGCCAGTTTTGACATGGTTTTTAGTTAGCATTGCAAGCTTGGTCTCCTGGCCTAACCCCCTTGTCCATTGGCTTCCTTGCAAACCCTAGTCTGGTCCTGTTAGTTGCCAGCCTCACCCGAGCGCTCTAGACCACCTTTGCATTCTGTCGAACATGTTGCGTGCGTGCTCTGGGCGCGCCCAGAGCGCATGTTTTGCAGGCGCGTGCACTGAGCCGCCGCGTCGCGCCCTTGGCTTTTGCTCACTCCGCAGAGCCGCGCCCCACCCTCGACCACTCGCTAGAACGCGCCAAGCCGCCCCTGGTGCCCTACAACACCGCTATCAGAGCCCCTTGGCAGCACGCCGGTGTCCATAGTGAGCTCCTGCCACGGTCGGCACCGCCCGAGCCGCAGCCGCGCGCCAGCTGCCCCTGGAGCAGTTCAAGCTTATACCCTCGCTCGTCTGCAAGCGCTCGTCGGTGCCATGACGCCCTGCCGCAATAGAAAACGGTCGGCCGGCAATCCTATCCTCGGCGATGGCGAAACCGACCTAGCTACTCTATATATGGTGACCCCGAGCTCCTCGTAGACCTCAGGTAGCCTCAGGTCACTCCACTAGCGCTTCCCTAGCTCGCAATCGACCAGGAGAGGCCGTCTTCCCCGTCTCCGGCCAGCTTGGCCACCGCCGCCTTCCGGTCCGTTTTGTCGCAACCGGGCCCTACCCCGTCCAGCCAACACCACCACCCGACTCCCCTTCGTCTTGCGGAGCCGCCCAGCTACTCAAACACGACCGGGAGCCACCGTAGTTCAAACGCCCAAAACTCCCGAAGCCACCGGCCGCCGCGAAGCCCGCCGCCGCCGACTCCCTCCGTCCCCACCTGACTGGCGACCACCGGGAGGACCACCCTGGACCCGCGGATCCATCTATGCCCTCGGTGTCTCGAACGGCGCCGCCGTTCGCCGGCGAGCGTCGCCGGAGTCCCGCCCCCGCTCGGGCAGAGAAAGAGGAGGGGGAGAAGACCAGTCAAACCTGACCAGTGGGCCCACTGGACCCACTGTCAGTGACACGTGCGCTGTACACGCTGGATAAGTGGAGGCATAAAACCAAAATACGTCTTCGACGTGGTCAGTAATCGAAGCGTTTTTTTTTCTTTTTCTGTTTAAAATTAGATTTTTACCAAAACTTTGATTGCCTATAACTTTTTAAATATAACTCCAAATAAATTGATTCTTTTTCCTACCCCTCTCAAATATTGTCTAGTTTATTTTAAGATTTATTTCAAAAAAATTCAGAAAACTTTTTGGTACTGTTTTTGAAATTATACATTGATTCAAAAATATTTTCAATAGGATTTTGGAGAGAGGAGAAAACTTTCAAAGTTTTGGAATACACCTAGCCTCCCCACTACCTGAAGGCAAGCATTCCGAACCCTGGCATAATATTGTCATGTGTTGTTTGATACGGTTACAACACCTCTCGTCTCGAAATTTTTCGTTATTTTCTGTGATGATATGATCAAACTCACGAGTGCATATTGATGATTCATGCTGTTGGAGTTTGATATGTTGAGATGGTAGTCACCATCACATGCCTCTCGTGCATACCGGAAGGAACCCGTGAAAGCCTCTGTCTTGGGTAGACATGAGCTTGTTTCCGGTCGTTGAGATGATTGTGTCCGGTATGGCATAGTGAGACATGATGAGTGGTGGTTATGTCTGTTGGTTGAAAACATATTTGTTATGCTAATCATGCAGGTAACACATAAACCTCCTGAGTCGACCGTAGATCGAGTCTTGTTCCAGTAACCCCCACACTTGTTTCGTGCTACCACTAGTCCTTGCCACAGGTAGGGTACGGTTCAGTAATTTGTCAACCCCTTTCTAGCACACACCGTACAGAGGGGCCGGGATGAGGGTACCATGGCCATGGATTAAAGCCAGTCATCCGGTCAGGGGGCATGGGTGTTTCGGTTGTAGCCGAGGGGGTAGCTTCCCCAGTTTGCGTGCGGTATAAATTTTGTGATCCCATGCTAATCGAGGTTGTAGCCTCCCCACTTAGAGTTTTGCTTAACGAGTGTCGTGGGTGATTCCAGACACCGATGAGTCAAGCTGGTGTGTGCGGTTGGGTGTGTTTTCAACTGAAAGACCGTAAGCGGAATTAGTCCGAATGGACTAACGGAATCCGTTACTCGTGGGTAAAGAGTACAGCCTCTGCAGATATTAAACCTATTCGAATAGCTGTGTCCATGGTTAAGGACTATAGTCTGGGTTGGGTTAAGTGTCGGTCTTAGTGTCGGTCTTCGGAGGAACAACTAAGTCAGAACTTTGATTTTGACCAGTGACATATGATGATTGTGATTATTATTATTATGGACTAACGATGTTCACTATTTGATTTATTGAGTATCTCTGGGACGGTTCTACCCCCGGGATATTCTTTGTGATTATTTTGAGCCCTTTATGTGGTGTCGCATAGACGCCCAACTATGGCATATTTTGCTATTTATTTACTATATAAGCCCTTTATGTGGTGTCGCATAGATGCCCGACTGTGCCATGCTTATTATTTATTTAACCTATAAGCCCTTTATGTGGTGTCGCAAAGACGCCCGACTGTGGCATATTTTGCTATTTATTTACTATAAAAGCCCTTTATGTGGTGTCGCTGAGACGCCCGACTGTGGCATGCTTGTTATGCATTTATCCTATAAGCCGTTTATGTGGCGTCGCACAGACGCCCGACTGCGGCACGTTTGTTATTTATTTCACTTATGAGCCCTTTCTGTGGTGTCGCTCAGACGCCCGACTGAGGCATCCTATCTCTAATCTCTAATTGCAATATTCATGTGATACGTGAATAACTTGTTTGCGTGCATCATGGATTATATTTTTTTGATTGACGTTGTGATCATAGTATATTTTAGAGCATGATTATCGTTTATTATATTATGCCTTTGTTCATAATGTTTACGAGTACATTCAAAGTACTCACTGGCTTGTCCCTGTCTATTGTCTTGGCCAGATTTCTTGCGTGGAGAGGAGCAACGAGATGACAGCCCTGGAACCAAATCAATGGTGATAGCAGCCTCGCAAAGATAGGAGTTATCCTGGTGAGCTGTTCCCGTGGGAAATGGAGTCTCATAGACACTGATGATCCACAAACCGCTTCCGCCACCAACCACTAGAAAACCTTGTGTTGTACTCATAGGCCAGAACGGTCTTGTACTACATATCATGTACTTTGCTTGGAGTTTTTGTATCAAGTTTGTGTCTTACCAGCTAACAGTAATCCTGGGGCTGGTAAGCATAAGGGCCATTTTCTGGGAAATTAACATCCCGAAAACCCGGTCCTGACATTCCTTATGAGTGGCGATCGGGGACGAGCGATGGTATTTTCCTACCAATCTATCCCCCTAGGAGCATGCACGTAATACTTTGCTTTGATAACTTCTAGATTTTTGCAACAAGTATATGAGTTCTTTATGACTAATGTTGAGTCCATGGATTATACGCACTTTTTCCCATCCTTCCACCGTTGCTAGCCTCTCTAATACCGCACACGTTTCACTGGTATCATACACCCACCATATATCTTTCTCAAAACAGCCACCATACCTACCTATCATGGCATTTCCATAGCCATTCCGAGATATATTGCCATGCAACTTTCCACCATTCCGTTTATTATGACACGCTCCATCATTGTCATATTGCTAGCATGATCATGTAGTTGACATCGTATTTGTGGCAAAGCCACCGTTCATAATTCTTTCATACATGTCACTCATGATTCATTGCATATCCCGGTACACCGCCGGAGGCATTCATATAGAGTCATACTTTGTTCTAAGTATCGAGTTGTAATTGTTGAGTTGTAAGAAAAATAAAAGTGTGATGATCATCATTATTAGAGAATTGTCCCAAGTGAGGAAAGGATGATGGAGACCATGATTCCCCCACAAGTCGGGATGAGACTCCAGACGAAAAAAAGAGCCAAAAAAGGGAGAAAAGGCCCAAATAAATAAATAAATAAAAAGAGAGAAAAAGAGAGAAGGGACAATGTTACTATCCTTTTACCACACTTGTGCTTCAAAGTAGCACTAAGATCTTCATGATAGAGAGTCTCTCATTTTGTCACTTTCATATACTAGTGGGAATTTTTCATTATAGAACTTGGCTTGTATATTCCAATGATGGGCTTCCTCAAATGCCCTAGGTCTTCGTGAGCAAGCGAGTTGGATGAACACCCACTTAGTTTCTTTTGTTGAGCTTTCATATACTTATAGCTCTAGTGCATCCGTTGCATGGCAATCCCTACTCACTCACATTGATATCTATTGATGGGCATCTCCATAGACCGTTGATACGCCTAGTTGATGTGAGACTATCTTCCCTCTTTTTGTCTTCTCCACAACCACCATTCTATTCCACATATAGTGATATATCCATGGCTCATGCTCATGTATTGCGTGAAGATTGAAAAAGTTTTGAGAATGTCATAAGTATGAAACAATTGCTTGGCTTGTCATCGGGGTTGTGCATGATTTAAATATTTTGTGTGGGGAATATGGAGCATAGCCAGACTATATGATTTTGTAGGGATAACTTTCTTTGGCCATGTTATTTTGAGAAGACATAATTGCTTAGTCAGTATGCTTGAAGTATTATTATTTTTGTGTCAATATGAACTTTTGTCTTGAATATTTCGGATCTGAATATTCATACCACAATTAAGAAGATTTACATTGAAATTATGCCAAAGTATCACTCCGCATCAAAAATTCTCTTTTTATCATTTACCTACTCGAGGACAAGCAGGAATTAAGCTTGGGGATGCCTGATACGTCTCCAACGTATCTATAATTTTTGATTGCTCCATGCTACTTTATCTACTGTTTTGGACTATATTGGGCCTTATTTCCCACTTTTATATTATTTTTGGGACTAACCTATTAACCGGAGGCCCAGCCCAGAATTGCTGTTTTTTTTGCCTATTTCAGTGTTTCGAAGAAACGGAATATCAAACGGAGTCCAAACGGAATGAAACCTTCGGGAACGTGATTTTCTCACCGAAGGTGATCCAGGAGGCTTGGACCCTACTCCAAGAAGCGGAAGAGTCGGTCACGAGGGTGGGAGGGGGGCCTAGGGCGCGCCCCCTGCCTCGTGGCCCCCCTATTGCTCCACCGATGTACTCCTTTCTCCTATATATACCTACGTATCCCCAAACGATCAGAACAAGGAGCCAAAAACCTAAATCCACCGCCGCAACCTTCTGTATCCACGAGATCCCATCTTGGGGCCTGTTCCAGAGCTCCACCGGAGGGGGCATCCACCACGGAGGGCTTCTACATCAACACCATAGCCCCTCCGATGAAGTGTGAGTAGTTTACTTTAGACCTTCGGGTTCATAGCTAGTAGCTAGATGGCTTCTTCTCTCTTTTTGGATCTCAATACAATGTTCTCCCCTCTCTCGTGGAGATCTATTCAATGTAATCTTCTTTTTGCGGTGTGTTTTTTGAGACCGATGAATTGTGGGTTTATGATCCAACTTATCTATGAATAATATTTGAATCTTCTCTGAATTCTTTTATGTATGATTGAGTTATCTTTGCAAGTCCCTTCGAATTATCCTTTTGGTTTGGCCAACTAGATTGGTAGTTCTTGCAATGGGAGAAGTGCTTAGCTTTGGGTTCAATCTTGCGGTGTCCTTTCCCAGTGAAAGAAGGGGCAGCAAGGCATGTATTGTATTGTTGCCATCGAGGATAACAAGATGTTTTTTTTATCATATTGCATGAGTTTATACCTCTACATCATGTCATCTTGCTTAAGGCATTACTCTATTTTTAACTTAATACTCTAGATGCATGCTGGATAGCGGTCAATGAGTGGAGTAATAGTAGTAGATGCAGAATCGTTTCGATCTACTTGTCTTGGACGTGATGCCTATATACATGATCATACCTAGATATACTCATAACTATGCTTAATTCTGTCAATTGCTCAACAGTAATTTGTTCACCCACCGTAGAATATCTATGCTCTTGAGAGAAGCCACTAGTGAAACCTATGGCCCCCGGGTCTATTCTCATCATATCAATCTCCATTACTTTATTCTCATCATATACCAAAAATACCAAAAATATTATTTATCATCTCTACCAGATCTCACTCTTGTAAGTGACCGTGAAGGGATTGACCACCCCTAATCGCGTTGGTTGCGAGGAGCTATCGTTTTGTGTAGGTACGAGGGACTTGTGCGTGGTCTCCTACTGGATTGATACCTTGGTTCTCAAAAACTAAGGGAAATACTTACGCTACTTTGCTGCATCATCCTCTCCTCTTCGTGGAAATCCAACGTAGTGCTCAAGAGGTAGAAGACCCGGTTCATAAGCCTAGGGGGCCGGCCGGGGCCTCGTGAGCATTGGTCCCGGTTCGTCTGGACCCATTTGTCCCGGTTCTAGGCACGAACCGGGACCAATGGACCTTGCTCCTGGCCCACAGCCATTGGTACCGGTTCATGGCTTGAACCGTTGTAGAAGGGGGGGGGGGACTTTAGTCCCAGTTCGTGCCACGAACCGAGACAAATAAATTGCCTATATATACCCATCGCCGCGGCAGAGCACTCCACAGTGCTTTGTTTTTTCAAGCCGGCGAGGGGAGGGCATTTGGGTGCTCTAGTTCACCTCCTATGCACATGAGGTGTTCGATGAAATGCCCGAGTCACACCAGTTAAGCTTTCTCCTCTCGAAGCTCGACCTCTGAGCTCCATTTTTCTCGAGATTTGTCTAGATTTAGCGGTCCGTCACACCCCATCTCCGTTTTCACCACCATTGATCACCCGCGCCGATCTCGTCGCCGGCACCACCGTGGTGAGCCTCTTGTTCTTATCTTCTTTCTGATACTTATCTGATTTTCTTACTTTAGATAGATATTTGTCTGATTTTCTTACTTTTGACACACATAATTATATATAATGCACGCAGATGAACCAGCAATGGATGTATGGTGACAGACACACCTCCGAGCACATTAAGGGCGTGCATAATTTTCTCGAAGTGGCTGAGGCAAACAAGCAGAATGGTTTTATGTGTTGTCCATGCACTAAATGTGGGAATACGAAGTCTTACTCTGACCGGAAAATCCTTCACACCCACCTGCTTTACAAGGGTTTCATGCCACACTATAATGTTTGGACGAGGCTCGGAGAAATAGGGGTTATGATGGAAGACGACGAAGAAGAAGAGGACGATGACAACTATGTGAGAGGAACCAGACAATGTGCTCGATGATGCAGCAACGGGGGAAGCTGCTGAAGATCAAGAGGAACGAGACGATGTGCCCGATGATGATGATCTCCGCCGGGTCATTGTCGATGCAATGACGCAATGCGAAAGTCAAAAGGAGAAGCTGAAGTTCGATCACATGTTAGAGGATCATAAAAAAGGGTTGTACCCCAATTGCGAAGATGGCAACACAAAGCTGGGTACCGTACTGGAATTGCTGCAGTGGAAGGCAGAGAATGCTGTGCCTGACAAAGGATTTGAGAAGCTACTGAAAATATTGAAGAAGAAGCTTCCAAAGGATAATGAATTGCCCGACAGTACGTACGCAGCAAAGAAGGTCATATGCCCTCTAGGATTGGAGGTGCAGAAGATACATGCATGCCCTAATGACCGCATCCTCTAGCACGGTGTGTACGAGGATTTGAACGCATGCCCGGTATGTGGTGCATTGCAGTATAAGATCAGACGAGATGACCCTGGTGATGTTGACGGCGAGCCCCGCAGGAAGAGAGTTCCTGCGAAGGTGATGTGGTATGCTCTTATAATACCACGGTTGAAACGACTATTCAGAAACAAAGAGCATGCCAAGTTGATGCGATGGCACAGTGAGGACTGTAAGAAAGACGGGACGTTGAGAGCACCCGCTGACGGGTCGCAGTGGAGAAAAATCAAGAGAGAGTACTGGGCTGAGTTTGCACGTGACCCAAGGAACGTATGGTTTGGTTTAAGCGCGTATGACATTAATTCTTTCGGGGAGCAGAGCAGCAATCACAACACCTGGCTCGTGACTCTATGTATGTATAACCTTCCTTCTTGGATGTGCATGAAGCAGAAGTTCAATATGATGCCAGTTCTCATCCAAGGCCCTAAGCAACCCGGCAACAACATTGATGTGTACCTAAGGCCATTAGTTGAAGAACTTTTACAGCTGTGGAATGAAAATGGTGTACGTGTGTGGGATGAGCACAGACAGGAGGAATTTAACCTACACGCGTTGCTGTTTGTAACCATCAACGATTGGCCCGCTCTCAGTAACCTTTCAGGACAGACGAACAAGGGATACCACGCATGCACGCACTATTTAGCTGACACCGAAAGTATATACCTGGGAAGCTGCAGGAAGAATGTGTACCTGGGCCATCGTCGATTTCTTCCGACCAACCATCAATGTCGAAATAAAGGCAAGCATTTCAAAGGCGAGGCAGATCACCGGAAGAAGCCCACCATGCGTACCGGTGTTCACGTACTTGCTATGGTCAATGATTTACACGTATTCTTTGGAAAGGGTCCCGGCGGACTAGCTGTTCAGAGTGACGCTGAGGGACACACACCCATGTGGAAGAAGAAATCTATATTTTGGGACCTACCTTACTAGAAAGACCTAGAGGTCCGCTCTTCGATCGACGTGATGCACGTGACGAAGAACCTTTGCATGAACCTGCTAGGCTTCTTGGGCGTGTATGGGAAGAAAAAAGATACTGCTGAGGCACGGGAGGACTTGCAAGGTTTGCACGAAAAAGACGGCATGCCTCCAAAGCAGTATGAAGGTCCTGCCAACTACGCTCTTACCGAAGAAGAGAAGGAAATCTTCTTTGAATGCCTGCTTAGTATGAAGGTCCCGACTGGCTTCTCGTCTAATATAAAGGGAATAATAAATATGGCAGAGAAAAAGTTTCAGAACCTAAAGTCTCATAACTGCCACGTGATTATGACGCAACTGCTTCCGGTTGCATTGTGGGGGCTTCTACCGAAAAACGTCCGATTAGCCATTGTGAAGCTATGTGCATTACTCAATGCAATCTCTTAGAAGGTGATCGATCCAGAAATCATACCAAGGCTAAGGAGTGATGTGGTGCAATGTCTTGTCAGTTTCAAGCTGGTGTTCCCACCATCCTTCTTCAATATCATGACACACGTCCTAGTTCATCTAGTTGACGAGATTATCATTCTGGGCCCCGTATTTCTACACAATATGTACCCCTTTGAGAGGTTCATGGGAGTCCTAAAGAAATATGTCCGTAACCGCGCTAGGCCAGAAGGAAGCATCTCCATGGGCCATCAAACAGAGGATGTCATTGGGTTTTGTGTTGACTTCATTCCTGGCCTTAAGAAGATAGGTCTCCCTAAATCGCGGTATGAGGGGAGACTGACTGGAAAAGGCACGCTTGGAGGGGAATCAATAATATGCAGGGACGGATATTCTTGGTATCAAGCACACTACACAGTTCTACAGAACTCTACCTTGGTGACCCCTTATGTCGATGAACACAAGAACAGTCTGCGCTCCAAACACCCGGAGCAGTGCAACGACTGGATTACATGTGAACACATCAGGACTTTCAGCAGTTGGTTGGAAACACGTCTCAGAGGTGAAAACACTATTTGTGATGAGCTGTACTCGTTGTCCAGGGGACCATCTTCGACTATAATGATTTGGAAAGGATATGAGATAAATGGGAATACATTTTACACGATCGCCTAAGATCAAAAGAGCACCAACCAAAATAGCGGTGTCCGCTTTGATGCAGCAACCGAGAGGGGAAATGACACATATAATGGTTACATAGTGGACATATGGGAACTTGACTACGGAGTAGATTTTAAGGTCCCTTTGTTTAAATGCAAATGGGTCAACTGTCAGGAGGCGGGGTACAGGTAGACCCACAGTACGGAATGACAACAGTGGATCTGAATAATCTTGGGTACACTGACGAACCGTTCTTTCTAGCCAATGATGAGGCACAGGTTATCTATGTGAAGGACATGTCTACCAAACCGAGAAAAGGAAAAAAATAAGGAAGCGAATATATCATACGATGAGCCAAAGCGCCACACAGTTCTTTCAGGAAAAAGGGACATCGTGGGAGTGGAGGGCAAGACAGACATGTCCGAAGATTATGAAAAGTTTCATGAAATTCCTCCCTTGAAAGTCAAGGCTGACCCAAGCATCCTGATAAATGATGAAGATTATCCATGGTTACGGCGCAATAAGGAAAGGACACAAGCGAAGAAACAGTAAAGACTTTGTCCACAACTATTATGATGATACCATGCCAACTTTAAACCTTTTCGTAGTTCATTTGAAATGCCTATTGTAACAGACAAGTTTCCGTATGAAATCCTGATACTTCGAAAGAGATTGTCCGTTTTGTACATGAAATGCATCCAGTTTTTGCCGTAACCCTCTCAACTTTCTTGCACATGCTATGTGGATGAAATGATGATACCATGCCAACTTCCAACCTTTTCAGAGTTCATTTGAAATGCTTTTCAATTTTAGGGTCTTATAGCTCAAAATAATCAGTAAATGCATGAAAAATAACAAGTGAAGTCAGAAAGGGTTGAAAATTGATGATGTGGCTTTGAATGTGTGACACTCCAAAAAAATTTGATTTGGTTTTTATCAATTTTTTTATTTGATTTGAAGGAGGCTATTTAAAATCTTTCTAAAAGGACTCTCCTTCTCAAAATTTTCTCTCATGACAAATATTTTATTTTGGGTCATCCTCAACCTTGATGTTTGGTATTGAAGGATTTTCATTGGGTGTTGACTCATCACAATTTATTTTGGGAAGTTTTTCAATTAAAAATAAATCCTATGGGTTTTGGATTTATTCTTTTTATTCAAACCATTTTCTTTTGCCATGCGTCATGTTAAAATTTTCTTCCAAAACCCCTCCCTCCACTTTGGGTCAAGTCAAATATCCAATCCCAGCAAGTTCAACCCATTTTTGATTTTTATTCTATTTATTTTATCCTCAAAACTATTTCTGTCATTTATTTTGGACCTAGGTGATTTACAAAGGAAGTACCTGATTACTTTTGAGTTTTGATCCCAAACAAACTCCTCTGACTAGTCCTTAGCACCCCCAACCTAGATCCATCAAGACCCACTTGTCCACAGTTCAAAATTTTCAAATTTTGCTCACTGCAAGTTTGAACCAGATTTACCATTTTTGATGAAATTCATTATTTTTCCTCTCCAAAAATTCTAAGAAAAATCAGGCAGCCCCTAGATGCATCAAGAGACCACCTCACCAAAGATCAGCTCCAGAAAATATTTCACGTGCCAAAATCATTTCATCGAATAGTTGGCGTGCACTGTTTATGTCAAGTTCAAAAATTGAGAGATACAGTTCTGCCGTCAGTGTCGTTTTCTTCAGAGCGCGGCGTCAATCTCACCAGTGCCCGCTCTGGCGCGATGCTCACTGCTCCTTCTTCTTATCCAGTGCGCCGCGAGATCATTTGGACGGGCACAGGTGTCGGTGGCGACGTGGCACCTCATCGCCGGCGTCTTCTGCGATGGCAGAACCGGCCGTGGCAGTCGACAGGGGGCCGACCCTGCCTTTCGGTGCCGACCAGCACCGCCCAAGCCACCAGAGACCTCCGCGTGGCCACCCCCTCCCCTGTGCACGCTGCGGCACAGTCACCGTAGCCAGAGAGGCGCAGAGCACGCTCTCTGCCGCTGATGAGCCCCGTGAGGCCGTTCCGTCGAGTGCGTGGAGTAACGCCCAAGTTCTGCCAAAACTTCGCCAAGGATGGAACCAGTGAACCTATCCGCTGTCGCCCCGACCCCTAAACCTGTTCAACCACTACCCCGCAGTAATCATCACCGGAGTTATCCCGTTCTCGGCCACTGCCTCAAACCGGCTATAAAAGGAGCCCTCGAGCTCGTTCTCGACCCAGCGCCACTCCTCCACCTCACTAGAGCCCCGCCTAGCCACTAGGAGGACCTCGAGGAGGTCTCCTTCCTCGACTCCGGCCGCCCCGATCCGCCTCGGGCTCCGGCGTGATTCACTCAGGTGATACCGCCCCCGCCTCCCAGACTGTGCCAGTCGCCTCCTACTACACCCAATACTCTAACCTGAGCCCCAATTCAACTTTTGCAGCCCTCCCCAGCGAGATCCACCAACGCTCGAACCACCGTCCGCCGGAGTAGAGGCCGCCGTTGACGTGGTGCTCGCCGACGACCAACTCCACCACCCACAGGTGCGGAAGGACTCAGTGAACCCGTAGGTACCCTCCTTTCCCCCTACCTCGCCGTGGATCGCCGCCAGCGACCACCGTAGCCCTCGGGCGCCGGCGACTCTGTTTTGAAGATTCAAACCTGACGGGTGGGACCCCCTCATCAGCTTTTTCTTTTTTTTGAACCGTTTTCTAAAAACGCCTTCGGGTAAAATACGCTTTCTAACTGAAACGTTTTTCTGCCTTTTTATAAACTACCCCTTGAAACTTTCTGTTTCATTACAGATAAGTCCCTAGACTAAAACTTTAATAACTTTTAAACAAAAGATGATTTTTAATTGATTCTTTTTCTGTCACCTTTATTTTTCTGTCTAGTTTTTTATCATATTTATTTGAAATGTATTTGGAACACCTTTTGTGCACACACGGTATTTACGTTGGTACGCGTTTGCTTTATACCGTAGATACCAGAGGAGGTGATGGAACCGCAAACTTCACCGAGCTAGACTCCGACTACTCCGAACCAGGCAAGCATGTTTGAACCTTTGATATGATGAGTGTTTTGCATGTTTGCTTGAGTAGTTACTTCATGGCATGTTTATATAAGCATCTGTAAGTGTTATATTGCATGCAAGGCAACTACGAGTGAGCTTCAAAACTTGATGTGTCATTTGATGAGAGATAACATGATCATGTGGTGACATGAAAGGTGGTAAGATGGTATTGTTGAAGCATGCCAGTCTTATGTCAACCGTTTAATTCCAGTGTTAACGTGGATCAAGTCACGCTACCGTCCGTTCCCTTTTTGTGCTGCCACATGTTTTCTGCAAAGAATACGGTTTAGTAAGTTGCAAACCTCTTTCCACGTACACGCCAAATAGAGGGGCTGTGATGAGGGTTCCATGGCCCTGGATTAAAGCCCGTCATCCGGTCAAGGGGCATGGGTGTTACCGGTTGGGACCGAGAGGGGGGCACCCCTTAGAGCGCGCGATATAAATTTGATCCCATGCTATTCGAGGTTGTGGCCTCCCCGTCTTAAAGTTTTTTCTTGAACGTTGCCTAGGGTGATCCCTGGCAACGGGATGTGGAATGGGTGTGTACTGGTTAGATGTGTTTACTTTTAAAATACCGTAAACGGAACTAGTCCCTTGTGACTACTGAAATCCGTTGACTGTGGTTAAAGAGTACAAACTCTGCAGAGTCAAAACCAGTCGAGTAACCGTATCCATGGTCAAGGACTATGATCAACTTATCTATGTCAGTGTCAGTGACAGTCCCCAACATCCGTCTTAGTGTCAGTCTCAGTGATAATCTCCGGTGGATAAACATGAGTGTTAAACCCGGCTGAATGTTATTCCTGTGAATGGACTAACCCGTTTATTATTATGTCCTGAGTATTACCTTGGAGTGATTTAAATTCATGAATTTATTGAATACGAATGATGAAATATAAGCCCTTTATGAGATGTCGCTAAGACGTCCGACTGTGGCACTTTTATTATTTATTTTTGGTATAAGCCCTTTATGTGATGTCGCTCAGACGTCCGACTGTGGGACTATTGTTATTTACTTTCGATATAAGCCCTTTATGTGATGTCGCTCAGACGTCCGACTGTGGCACTCTTGTTATTTACTTTCGATATAAGCCCTTTATGTGATGTCGCTCAGACGTCCGACTGTGGCATCCCTGTTATTTACTTTCATTATAAGCCCTTTTCGAGATGTCGCTTAAGACGTCCGACTGTGGCACGCACTGTCATTTACCATTCAATATAAGCCCTTTATGCGGTGTCGCCCTGATGCCCGACTACGGCATGTTAATTTATTTTTACCTTTCGAGGCGTCTCTTCAGACACCCGATCGGTCTTCAGTTATTTTTTGGGATTTCGGGAGGACTACCGCCTGACTTCCTTTTTATTTAATATGCTGTGCAAATTTATTATCTGAGTGTGCATTGCTAACTGCTCATGTGCATCATGTTTGCATTTGTTATATCTTATGTCTGAACTGTCTTGCGAGTACATTGAAAGTACTCACCTGGCTTGTTGATTTGGCCAGATGTTGACGAAGGCGATCTTATGGATGAAGAGTACGATAGCGAGTCCGACGCCTAGAGGAGTCCCAGTCAGTCCCGTGCAATCCTGGAATTGGTCACTTGTACCATATACGCTTCCGCTACCCGAATAAAATCATCGAGCCTCACTCCGGCGCTCGATGAGCTGTAAGATTTAGGAGTCACGTCACCCATGTCACTGTGACATATCCACCACCACTTTTATTACGTGTCAGCAGTTATGCCACCATACCCTTGTGTCATATCCGCCTTTATGTACAATATCGGTGTGTTTGTAATAAATTGTTGAGCAACCTCAGCTCAACCTTGTATAATATTTAGTACTTCTGGATTTCTGTATCAAGGATTTGTCTACCAGTAAGGAGGATTCTCCTATACTGGAAATATAAAGGTCGGTTTCTCAATAAATGTTTTATTGGAAAACCGGTCGTGACAAACTTGGTATCAGAGCCAGGATGACTGTGGGAAGCCACTAGGTGCGATCGCTAATCGGTTATTAGTGTAATGAGTGCTACTAAAATATTTAGCAAATGTAGCAATTTTCTGTTAGTCATCATAAATTTATGATTTGACTATTAGGAATTTTTGTCTACTTTTGTAGATGGCTGGCAGCGACTTTGAGTCACAGGTATTCGCCAATGTACCTGAGGGATTTATCAAGCTGCTCGTCTCCATCACCAAAGTCGCGATCGGGCCATCGGCTCGTCCGGAGTTCACACTCTACCAGCACAAGATCAGCGACAGCGTGTCTATGCACCAGGCCGCGGTGCAATTCAAGGGAGGACGTTCTGAATCACGCCGCTTCCGATTTGTGGGAAGAGCCATGCCTACGGAGAGGCATGCTATGCAGATGGCTGCCCATGAGGCGATAGATCGCCTTCCGGGATGCTCTCCCTTTGATGAAGGCTCGTCGCTATCGCTACCTCCCCTGCCACGTGTCATACACTTGTCACTATGCATTCGCTTGCCCTAGGGGAGAGAGAGATGAGGCTATCGAGATGTTGGTTGAGTATCTCAAGGCTCTCGAGGCAGCTTTTGATAACCTCGTGGACGACCTTGTGGTTGCTCGTATGGACTTCGTGCAGGGCTGTTTCGCCAACAGGAGGGACCTCCTCCATACAGCACCACCACTGACTTACGTCTCGTCCGCAGCATCCTATACACCTGCCATCTTTGCCACTGCTCGCCGCCTGCCTACCACTGAGGAGTTTGACCAGGTCATTGCTCCTACTCCAGTCAGTACTACACCACCTGCCGCACCCGCACTAGCTCCTCAACTCAGCACTTCACGCCTGGAGCCTATTAGTGAGGAGGAGGTTGAGTCTCCAGCATCACTGGGTCTTACCCTCGGCAGACTGAGGGAAATCCTCACCATCTCCGATTGAGTGCGCCTAGCAGCCGTGCGATGTACCAGTTTGTATGATATGTTTATATGTATATAGGTTGTAAGAAGTAGTTTGTGTGCGCATCATGTAGGAACTGAGAGAAGTGTACTAGCCTAAATAACATGTCAGGAATGTGTACGCACATCCTGAGTGATGTATTGTATAATTACGGCTTGCGTGTAAGATATGTAGTGAGCGGTCCTTCTCCATGCGCAATCGAGTATTTTCACGTCTGGATTTCTGTATCAAGGATTTGTCTACCAGTAAGGTGGATTCTCCTATACTGGAAATATAAAGGTCGGTTTCTCAATAAATGTTTTATTGGAAAACCGGTCGTGACAGAATGGTACATTTTGTATTCACAAAAAGTCAGGAGTTCAAATAAGTTTTAAAACCGGGACTAAAGGTTGCATTCGTCCCGGTTTGTATCAAGAACCGGGACCAATGCTTCGTCTATATAACTAGCACTCGTGAAAATTTCGTTCAGTTCGTCTTCCCCGCCCTGACGCCGCCAGGCTGCCCCTCTCCGCCTCGCCGTCGCCGTCGTCGCCCTGCCTCCAACGCCGTCCCGCGCCGCCCCGACGCCATCACCGCCCCGCGCCCCGTGCCCCGCGACGCTGCCGGCCCTGCCTCGCTCGTCACCCGTTGCCGCGCCGCCCCTCACCGTTGCCCGTCGCTGCGCCGCCCCTCACGCACCTTCGCCGTCGCCGTCCCCTGCCCGTCGCCCTCGCCGCGCCCTCACGTCGTCGCCATCCCCGTGACCTTATATGAATTTTGCTAATTTAATTAGATGTGTAGTAATTTAGATGTGTAGTTAATTGAGTTAGATTTTGTTTATAGATTTTTTTGTTAGATTTTTTTCATATTGTGTAATTTGTTCATATTGTGTTAGATTTTTTTCTTTTCATAGATTTTTTTGGTGATATTATTGTTGAATATGCATGTTTATATGTTTATATATATGCAAAGATAGAATATGTAAATTTTTTATGTTTTTTCTGTTCATAGAATGTTTATGATTTTTTTCTGTTGTAATTTTGTTGATAGAATTTTAATGATTTTTTTGTTCATAGAATTTTCTTTGTCAATTTATGTATATGTTCATATTGTGTATGTATAGGAAAATTGTGTATGATCAAAGTCATTGATGTATATGTTCATATTTAGAAGAAA
Organism: Triticum aestivum; assembly: GCF_018294505.1. Taxonomy (NCBI): domain Eukaryota; kingdom Viridiplantae; phylum Streptophyta; class Magnoliopsida; order Poales; family Poaceae; genus Triticum; species Triticum aestivum. The sequence continues at coordinate 648,619,743 of NC_057795.1, read as the reverse complement.
AATCAGGAGAGGAAAAAGAAAAATAAGAAGAGAAAGTGTTTGATATAATTAGTTAAAAAAATAATAGAACTAATTAAACTAGTTTATTTTTAGTAAGTACTACTTTATTTTATTTATAGTAAGTGCTTAATATATAGGTTAACTAGTTGATTTAATAAACTACTTTATTTTACTATAGAAATAGTTTATTTTTAGTAAGTACTACTTTATTTATTTATAGTAAGTGCTTAGTAGTTGAACTTGTTGATTTAATAAAACTAGTTTATTTTCCTATATATAGAAGTAGTTTATTTTTAGCAAGAAAATTAATAGAATTAGTTTATTTTTTTAGTTCAAGCAATTAATGCCGCATCGACGTCGACGATGCCTATCTCGCATCCTCGTCGTCGACTCGGTGGAGGAGGCCTGCTTGATCAGAGGGGCCATGTCCGGGTCTGGGCTCCGCCAGGCTGGTATTGGGAGGTGCTATCTTCCGGGGGGCGTAGGTTGGTGAGGAGCCAGCCCGTTGTTAACCCGATCCTTGTTTGGTGGCGGTCGCGTGGGCCAGTGACGGTGTCGAGGCTTCCGGACACCGCGGAGGTGGTACGTCACAGTGTCAGTGAGGAGGACGAGCACGTCCGTCGCTACATGGTTGCGTTAGAGGGCAGGTTCGACAATACCTGGCAGGTTCTTCAAGGATCTCACTGGAGCTATGATCCTGTGATGGTTCCTTATCTTTGGGTGTCCACCGCCCGCGACGATACCCGTCGGGCGCTACGGTTCTAGCTGTATTAGCGATGCTATATGTATGATACTATTCGAGGAGTATTATGATAATATTCGACGATGTACGAACACAAGAGATGATGTACTTTTGCTTATAATTGAATGCATGCTAATTTGAATACTACTTTATTTTACGATTTGGTTTTGCTTATTGAATGCTCATATTGGAAAAGTACTCCTACTTTGAATGCTAAAATTAGAGAGCACTATGCAGAAATCTAGGAGACCCCTCCATCATCCACGCCTTCGTGGGGGTAGCTTCTTCTTTATTCCCGTGTGCTAGACAATTTGGTGTAATAATGCACTCGGGAATGAAAGGAGGAGCTACCATCACCGATAGTCAACCCGTGACGAATAATAATGATCTAATTTAGGTTTTTTAGTACATATATTTAATTGCACAAGTTTAATATTTGAATTATGAACATAGGAAATGTCGTACTCGAACGACGAAAACCGCCCGAGGGAGTGCGACTGGTGCCACGACGATCGAGGTATGTGCGACAGGTTCCTTGAGCTGGACGAAGATCGGCGCTTCAGCATTAAGCTCGAGGAGATCTTCGATGTTGAAATGATACGCAACGACGACAATAGTTTTTTCGTAATTAAGCATGACTTCAACTATTTTAACGTGTATTTTTCATCTTTTCCAATTCGACTAGGTTATCCCATGCTATGCAAGACGCTATGTCTTGGAAAGGATGGATTTTGAAGACCATGAAAGTATGGAAACAAAAAAAATCATCTAAGGACCCATCATGGTGTGGATTTTGAAATAAAGTTGTACAATTCTGAGAGTGTAACCCATTTTGGTTGCAAAAATTGGAAAGCACTTTGCAAGATGTATGGTTTTGATGAGGGTATGCTTGTCACCATGGATCTTGGTGATCCTAAAATCGAGCAAGACAATATGGACATTTGGGTCCTTATTGATACACTTTCAATTCTTCCCCCATGTGAGCTTCTCAAACATAGTTATTAAGTAATTTATATTGTTTATTTTAAAATAGTTGACAGCTTATTTCCATTGATAGCTTATTTTCATTCTTCAAAAAATGTGCGGAAGATGATAGACAAAACCCACTACACCGATGGCTCGAATTAACTTATAAGGAGAAAAATTATCTGATCGCATTTTGTACTGCTCTTGAGAATTACAATATATACAATCGAACTCCTCAACATTATGGTCAATACGTGCCACTAGTGCACGTGTTGAACTACGGTAACTACCATGGAGATACACTGGTAAGATTTTTTACTATTACGACATCCATGCATCTTTTGCATACTTCTAAAACTAGTACATCATTGCTAACTACAAAGTTATTACTATATTTTTCAACAGATAATCCGGAATGATTGTGTGCCTCATCTGATGTATACACATGGTTGCCTTGATGTTTTGAACATACAACCAGGTCATCCTACGAATCTCAACTGTCCATACCGGATTTCTAAAAGAAGTGGAGACATGACAATCAAAGAATGGAAAAAATATATGGACAGTCGTAAGGAGGTTCTTGGAAGCAAAAGGAAGCGAAGCGCAAGAATTGGAGACAAGATGATCTTCATTCTTCATAATGGAGAGTGAGGGTCTATATTGTTTTATGCTATTTTACCTTAAGGGTGTTTAGGTCCTACCTGATACTGATGATCATGTGCTAAGAACAATTAAGTAGGGTTGGGTTCGATGACTATGAAGAGGATGGCCGTATGACTTGTTATTAATAACGAGTAGAAGTTGTATGATGATGCATGATTAGTAGGACTTGTTATTATATATGATGATGTAAGATGCGAGCATGCAGAGTTATTATATATCAGCGGGTGAAATGAACATAATAGTAGCGTTGGTAAACCAAGCACGAAGATATAAGAGATGACACTTCTCTCTATTAGCTAGATAATAACAACCTAAATTAACCCCCAATCCCCTAAACCAGCCCCTTTAAAAAAAACCTCAACTCCAGCCAGCTGCTGACGCGTGGATGCCTTTTGGTCCTGATTTATGTCACCAACCGGGACCAAAGGCCCCCCTGCCTGGGCTGCCCGTAGTGGCCACGTGGAGGCCCATCTGTCCCGGTTCGTGTAAGAACCGGGACTAAAGGCCAAGGGCATTAGTACCGACCTTTTAGTCTTGGTTCTTAAACCGGGATAAAAGGCTCTTACGAACCAGGACAAATGGTCCTTTTTCTACTAGTGTATGACTGACCAGCACACACATCTATAATCTATAATCTATAATATCCAAATAGTTCATCCCCACTATTCTATTTCTCTAAACATGCAAGCTATCCACATCATCATTATTGTTTTCTATGGAGTGTCTTACGGTTTGTACTATCCCTCATCAGACCTGCAGTTACTGCTATGTAGCTTCGCTCTACTTCCCCACAACCCACCAGATACATGCAGACTTGCCCTTTCGTCTCTCACAGCACTAGGTGCATATAAACAAAACCGGCGTGGCAGACGACCGTACAGGCAGCGGGCACCCTCCAGCATGCAGGTTTGTCCCTTCCTCTCCTCTCGGCACTAGGTGCAGTGCATGCACACAAGGAAAAGGAGAGGCAGGCGACCATCGGGCTGCCGAGGTAAACGACCAGCTACCTACAGGCAACCCAACAGGTGCTGCTCCACTAAGCTGACCCTTGGACCTCTCCCCTTCAATCTATGAAGCACTTTGAAATCAAGAGCCCTTTCATTGCTCTACTATTCTTCCGGCTGCCGCCTTCTCCACACCTAACTTCACTTCCTTCGGGAGTCATAGCCAACGCATCAGTCTTGCCGATGTCAAATCTCGATCTGGTCGTTCAAGCCTAGAAGCTGAAGTGTTGATAGTGTTGTCAGCGCCGTCGCCATCATCAGTTTAAGCTAACCCAGCCCATCATCGTTTTTCTTGAATTCACCCAGAAGCCAAGGTACAACCTGCGTCCCTGCGTGGATAGTACTCCGTGCGGTTGGGAGGTAATAGAATGCTTTTTAGATTATGCAGTTGGTGACCCTTGGAAAATTCAAAACTTTCTTCTTGCGATCTCAAGCTAATCAGTATGTTCGTTTCTCATATGAGCAAGTCTCACGGGCCATTCTGGTCAAGCGGCCATGCATGCAAACATGCCGCACATATCTAGCATCAGCTAACCTAAAGTCTAAAGATAGGATCAGGCACCGGAGTTTGTCGTGTAAAGCGTGCGTGTGTATCTCTCTCCCCTCTCCGCTCTGATGTATCTCACATAAAGCTGTACCCGGGATGTTGGAATTAGCCACGACATAGCCTCCCAAGTTGTAGTACCTGTGTAGGTCCGTCTGCATGTAGTATCCGAGTAGGACGTCAATTAGCAGCCGAGTTTATTGGTCTAGCTAGCCATGGACTACTTATATGTGTGCGTGCAACAGCCCTGTAACCCTACCGTGGATTTGTGAATTAATACAGATCAAAACTGGCGGGATACGTGCCTGTGGAACGTGCATGCTTTGTTAAACCAACTAATACACGACCAACTAGTGGTGCTAGCTTGGAACGTGCATGTCTAGCCGACATGTGCCAGGAACCAAGTTCAACCGCGTTGCTTTGATGTCGTGATCTTCCTCGCTGTTGATCGTCGCCGTCCTCGAAAAGTACTCATCGGATCTGGGCCAACACCAGAGTTGATGATACAAGCATGTGCTTAACATAATGGGAATCATATGAAATACTCCCTCCGTCCCAAAATTCTTGTCTTATATTTGTTTAAATGTGGATGTATAAACAGTGGCGGAGTTAGGGGGACGAGCAGGGGCCAGGCCCCCCAACGATCGAGCGAACTTCGAAAAAGTACACGTCGCTAGCCATACAATTGCACGTATACACGTATTCGGCCCCCCTATCTTAACGTGAAGAAAAGAAAAGGCCCATGTAAAAGCCCCATGTACTTGGCCAGATTGGCAAATTAGCTTCCGCACTAGTCTCCTGGAAGTTTCTCCCGTGATTAGCTAGCGTGTACGTGTGATTAGCGCCGCTGCCGCCATCCCGCGCCATGCCGCCCGACTGCCCGTGATTGATCTCTTTACTCACCATCTGGTTCATACGGTGGGTCAGCAACACAGCCTAATTCGCTGCTCCAGCCAAGGTTAGCACATCAGACTACGAATCTCTCCCAATTGTTATTTTCTCTCGGTGTTAAAATTATACATCAAAATTTACTTGTTTTATTATGTGATCCGAGATGTCCCAATTCACATTTTCTCTTGGTGTTGAAATTATACACCTGATTTACATGTTTTGTTGTGTGATCCAAGATGCTACGAACAGTTTATATCTTCTACACGTCCTATAAATTACTGTGATGCAAATTATGTTATACGATTTCTTATCTGCGATGCCAAAATTTTCTATGTCGAACTTAGACAATATAGCTAATTCTGTGATTGCCAGTTATGAAGAGAAAAAACATTGCCATTAAGATTAATTCGTTTTTAAGCCGTTTGCTTTCGAGTTCTCAGCCTACTAACCTTGTTTTATTTGATTATATTTTGCACCGATTTTTTTCCTCAAGTTGCCTTGGCCCCCCCATACTCAAATGCTGGCTCCGCCCCTGTGTATAAAGTCACGTTTTAGTATTAGATACATCAGTATGCGAACCAACTTGTGGTTGGATGGTTAGAGGCGATGCATATTCAGTGGGAGGAGACGTTCTCGTCGACGACGAGGCGACTACCGTGACTTCGTAAATCTCAAGATGATATGCCGGCTCAGTTTTTCAGAGGTGCTCATAGGGGTAGGGTGTGTGTGTGCATTCATAGGGTGAGTGTATGCGCGTGTATATGAGCGCTTGTGTCTGTGCTGATGTTCAAAAAAAGATACATCCGTATCTAGACTAATTTAAGACAAGAATTTTGGGACGGGGGGAGTATGTTTTTATTGGACCACCATACCTTTATTTGCTATATTATATTCATAGCAGCTATTTTTAATTGATAGTATCAGGGTAATTTTCGTTCTGGCTGTATTGGCTGATACAGAAAAATTCTTCTTGCAACTTTTAGTGTTGTCTCAACGCACCAATGGAGTTCTTTCCTATCCGATTGATGATACTCCCTTATATTTAGTCTGATCCTATTTCCGACAATAGATGAAACACCCATATGTGCAGAAGCGCTTTGTATCAGGGAGGCAAAAGAAACTTTGTGCATGAAAAAACCATGTCCATGCATGAGGCCATCAACTTCAAAATCCATGATTCTCACTAATTCTATGAAGCATGTAGTACTGTAGTGGCATAATCTCCGTGATGACATCATCAAGTGAGATAGATGCATGACAAAGAATATGTCATATATAATTACTACTTTTGATGTGCCAATAGAATGTATGAGTTTGTTCCTTATTCCTACAACTCCAAAATGGTTCTTGATTTTTAAGATACACGGATCAGTTGGAAAAGATTATTATATTTATCTACATTGAGACTATCAAATTAGTTTGCACATCTAATTTCATACCATATATAGTTACCTTATATATATATAGAGGCCTGCTCTTATTAATTCAACCCAATGTTTTTTTCTGCATTCCTTACTCTTTTTATAGAGGCCTGCTCTTATTAATTCAACCCAATGTTTCATATTCCCTTTTTATAGAAGATGCAGTGCTCTTTGTTATTTCTTTGAAAATTCCCTTTTTTCGATAAAGGATGTATTTTATTGACTCATAATGTAGCATCAAGGGATACAATCATGATGGGTATACATCCGGCCTCTGCATAACCAAGATGCACATAGCCAACACAACACACACACACACACACACACACAACCACACCGGCAGCGAGCAAAGTCATACAAGACCAAAACTATGCCTAAGCGGATGGAGAAAGAAAAACCCAAAGGAATGAACAACATCGATTGAGAATATACAATAGTGACCGTCGGCGCCAAACATCTCTTGACAGCACAAGGACTAAGAGAATGGTTCTTCAAGAACTACACCTATAAGGAGGGAACGACGTGCAAGCATCGCCATCGCTAGATAGAACCACCAAGGTCAGTTCCTGGGTTTTCACCCTGAAGATCAAATCTGAGCATACTCCCAAGCAATGCCTTCATCAGGGTAAACTCCAAGCAATGCCTTAATCAGGGTAACGACGCAAAGAACGTCGCCATTGCCAGGTATGACCAACTAGGGTCCGACCTAGAGTTTTCATCCTAGAGCTCAAGATTGGGTAATCGAGAAGTACCACTACCACCCAATCGAAGTCATCCCATGTTGTCTCCTCCACTTGCCTCGGTCCCAATAGTTGCATATGCGCACGGTTCATGTGGCAAGCGATGGCCATGTCCGCACTTGTCGACTGACATGACGCGACAAGTGCCTCTCGCCGCCACCGATGAAGTGTTTGATGGGGAGGAAGGATTATGGCACCGCCAACATCCCGAGTCCAGGAAAATTCAGAGGCCCATACCATCCTCACAAGTGGCAGCGGATGACTGATCCGCATCAGACGACCGCTCCACGTGCTGCCACTCTCGCTTCGTCGTCCTCGCTCATGGACGCAGATCGTATAGGTCGAAGCTAGGTGACCACCGTCCGGCTCATGACCACATAGCAGCATGCGTGCCAGATTCACAGCGGCACCCGATCTTGCGCCCGAGCATGAGCGAAGTATCACCATGACCGTGATGCGGTCGACAGAGCTAGCACATGCGCTTGGCGACTGCCCCAACCTATCACGGCACGACGCCGCAGCGGCACCCTTGGAGTTGTGGCCATGGGACGGGCTTGCTCCCAAGTTGGATGCACCGGCTGGGCTGCCCCGGATTGGGTATGCCACAGGAAATAACCGATCATACGAGGAGCCACAGATGCAGGCGGACCTACGTGGTCCTGTTTTCCTGCCGAGGAAGTGCGCCGCGAGCAGCCGCTCCCAGCCAAACTTCCGTCCGATCCAGCCCAGCGTGGAGCACCGCCGCCGCCGCAGCAACATCAGCCTTCACAGCTTCCGGCCGCCACCTGCACATCGCCAAATGTCGCTCATAGCACCACGGGAGCGGAACCCTGCCGCCGCCGTCGGCCGTGCGGGCAAGCCCGGCGGCGGCGAGGGAAGGGCGCAGGAGGAGAGTGCCTGAAGAAATGGATCGTGCCACCCCCGAGTCGCCCACGCAGACGACGCGGGGGATAGGTTACGCCGTGATAGCAAAACGATGGATACCAAGGTCCTTGAGAATTTCTTTATGAGACGACCTAACTGCTACATCATCAACAACGCATGCAGCTTTGTACAAACTACACTACAGATTCTGCCTAAAATTAGTAATTATGTTACTCTCTAAATTCAGAATTAGTAATTAGTTTACCTTCATTTGTAATCAAGAAAAATATCATTAGTAATCTTCTGTCAGCTCCTACTTATCCATGACATATTGTTCCTGTTTATAGGGTAATCACTTTGACTCATAATTTTTTTATTTGTTAACATTTGGTACGTCTACGGTGATATAAAACTTCCGCAGCAATTCACACACACATTTCTATAAGAGCTGAGTCTTTGTAAATTGTCATCAGGAAGTAGTTGTTTTCCTAAGTGACAAAAGTAATTTTGAGAAACTCCCACTTTCTGGTGCATGATGCATGAGATAAGCCCTATACTACTAATGTAAGCACAAAAATTAATGCATTAAATCATGAGATAAGTCCTGTTATAATTTTCGCACAATTAATGCATTAAATACTTCTCCATGATCTCCACCAATCTGCCTCTCTATAAATGCAATGAATGAAAGAGCATTGCAACTTCATCAGGCTTTCTTTTTGGGTCCTCATGGCAGTCTTCACGAACAATATGGCTGTTGCCGTATGGTTGGGGGCTCTCATGCTCATGGCAACCCTTCCCGCCTTAGAAGGAAAACCAGCCTTCAGTAAGTACGCTATCTCATGTAGTTAGCATCGACCTTTTTCATAAGATGTATATATCTTGCGATGTTGAGCACAATGAATATTGGTATTTTTTTTTACAGATAGTTATTCAATATGAATTAACTGACTGGAGTAACAAGTGATGTATTGGTTTTGTTTCATGTGTTTGCTGTTGGATGTTTCGAGGTCCACCAGAACTGCTTCCCAGATGACTCTCAGAAGAGATGCGAGGATGATCTTGGAAAAGATATGTTAAGTGAATGCCAGTGGGATCATGGCGTACTACAACCGTATCCCGGGCTTCAGTGTTGTTGTTTTCGAAAGGACGGTACCTGAAAATGATAAACAGAGTGTTTAGTTGATGATGGGCAGATGATAGAACACATCCATATATATATATATATATATGATTGTCTGTTCGATCCACCTGTTGTACTGTAGATCTAATAAATGAATGTCTTTCACGACAATCATATTAACAAAGGCATTAGCTGCATCAGAAAGTATATCTTACAATTATTGAGGGAAATAATAATATTATTGCTTTTTGTGGCGCACTGTGTACTATATATCGAGGGAGGGTCAGTTCTTGCATTGAGAGATCAATCCACCTATCTTCACATTGTTTTCATTATAGCATGTGTCGAGCCGCAAGCAGAGATCCCAAATGAAAACCATGGTTTTGTGTAAGCTTCATTATAGCATGTATCAAGTCGCAAGCGGACATTCCAAATCAAAACCTTGGTTTTGATTAAGCTCTAGACCGCACCCCTACAGCTTAGACCACCGTCACAACCAATCACCATGGACGCAGTCGCAGTACAATCTCTCCTGTAGAGAGACCCCCCCCCCCCCCCCCCCCCCCAAAAAAAACTAACACAAGGCTTTCTGAGATTGCTCATACAATTTTGGTACTTACCAGTCGAGGTCGCTTCTGGGGCTGCACTTCCACGGACAGATGAGATCTGAGGCGCAAATTTTGGAAGCTGGTCCTGAACAAACCGTATGGTTTTTCCTCCACCTCGGCCAGCAAATCATACAGCTTCTCTTTCTTCTTCTGCACCCTTCTCTTCACCTCCTCGTGTGGCCCTCCGTAAGGATACTTGCCCTTAGGGCCAGTTCTTTTGGCAGCTTAAAAAATAAACCACCTCCTCCCCAGCTTTCTCTATAAGCCGCCTCCCTTATTCATTGGGGCCTATCTAGTTATGGGATTAGTAATCTAGATGTCTCAACAAATTTTGGGTGTGGCTTATTTTTTAAACTGGGGAGAGGCAGCTTATTTTTTAATCAAAGTTTCGAACCACGGGAGAAACGATTTCGCGGCGGCTTCTGTCAGCAGCTATTTCGGTACATAGTGGATATAGCGGGCACTTCTGCAATCCGAAGACATGATTTTAATAGGTTCTTGCTGAACTTGTTGCTGTTTAGCGAGGTATCCGGAGAATTTCGCGGTGCCAGCCATAGCTTGTCGCTACCAAGGAGGCTCCGCAGCAGCTATTGCAGCGCGGTAACGGCGGAATAGCAGGCGATCTAAAATTGTGCCATTAATAGTTTAATACATCTCCCCCTTAAGCAACTTCTGCAATACCTACCACTAGATCAATATTATATACTTATAATAACCGAGGCAAAAATTAATGATGCTTCTTTGTACTAGCAATTTTTTGATACTTATATACATATAGTCATAATGACACTTAGCTACTTCCTTCCCATTCATTCATTGCATGCTTGTGGCAGGCTGGTTGTAATGGGAGTATTATATACTAGTACATGCATATGATACTAGTCTATTATACTACTTATGTAATGCATAGTATCAAAATTAGTATCTTAGGTTGCCTTATTAATTGCCATGCATGACACAAACTATTACAACATTTAATATGATATGGTATCATAATATGATATCACATCCTCTTTTTCCTCGTTTAATTATGTGTCACGTCATCCAAAAAGTCTAGTTGGAATGCATGATACCGCTTATGATACTCCCATTACGACCAACCTTAATGATCCCAGTTAATAAAAAGAAAAGTTGACTTGCAAAGCAGTCATTAAATTTTATCTTGGTACCTGTATGCTGAGTTTGTGGCCTTGTATAAAGGGAATGGAGGGAGTAGTAGTGCTAGATTAACATGAACTAGATGATTCCCCGCGTGTTGCTGCGGGAAATATTTCATAAAGTTGGTGTCCTATATTTCATAAAGGAGTATATGACTTTAGCTCGGAAACATAAATATGAATATAACTTCAGATCGGTGCATGTGTTGGAAGTAACCTTCAGTAAGAAGATTTACATTAAAAAAAGGGTGCAGAATTAGACTGCAGCAAGTAACACATCACTTTAAATTGCTTGAGTTATTTTGTTTATCAATTACCCCAAAATAATTGTTTACCAGCTAGTACACAATGTGTATAATCTGTCCACCATAAGCTTCAAATTAAGAAGGCGGTGACTTCGGTGCCCCTTTCAGGAAAGAAGCAACACAATTTATGATGTCCAATATATATATCGAGATATTTCACAAAAATATATTGAGAGAGATAGAGAGAGCTCTTACAAATGGTGCTACTGGAGGGCCCGTAGAAGCTAAAAATCAATGAGAATAACTTGCTTCTTGTTAACTCAAGACATGGAACAATTTTTTTGACTATATAAAAAACTGCATTTGTTGAATTAAGATAGAAAGAGAGTATAAACGACCTTAAAGCACAGAGTAAGCAAGCGCACACTATAGCAAGGGAACAACAGCAAAGGAACGAAACTGCTTTACGTACGATATTTTTCCCATACGATTTTGTACGACAAGACACAGGCTCGTTTCCAACGTTTGGGCCTACTATACTAGAACAGTCTGCTCGTATGCAAAATCGTATGAAGTTTGATCGTACGTATAGCAGCGCTCGCAAAGGAAAGTCAAGCTACTCACCCGACCTGGTGAACGAGGAGAACGACCCGACTGTACAAATAACCGTTGCAGCTCTCCCAGAAATTTGTATATAACCCAGAAAGTCAAGAAAACAGCTTGCCATGCTCCTCGGCGGGCGACTGCTACTGCTGAAAGCAGCTACTTTGCCATATATAACACCTGGTAGTGTACCTGGAAGAAGCTGGCTCCCACTAGTAGAAAGCAGGGAACTAGTCCCGGTTTCAGGGGGCCTTTAGACCCGCTTCTGAAATCGGGTCAAAAGGATCGGGACTAAAACCCAAAACATTTAGTCCTGGTTTGCTTATGAACCGGGACAGAAGAGGCTCCACGTGACCGTTGCAGGGTGTCCAGGCAGGAGGACATTTAGTCCCGGTTGGTAACACAAACCGGGACCAAAAGGCAGCCACGCGTCAGCAGCTTGCAGGCGCTGGGGTTTCTATTTTTTTTACGTTTCGAGTCTAAGACAGTTACTATTCCGCGGTCAAGCTTAATCTCTAGCATAATAAAGTGGAAGCTGCGCACGCATAACTCATCAGTTACATTATTATAACCTCGAGTAAGCGAAACCGAATATGCACAACAAATTAACACTCACTTGAACTTGTAAGGAAAGAGTATTTTAGCTTTGTTTTGATATCGAAGTAACGAGTGTAGCAAGTTGTCCTCGATATCTTTGACTCTGTTCTTAACCGACCATTCATTTATGGTATTTGGGTTAATGAACTCAATGTCATAGATTTTTCTTTTTTTTGCATTCGATGATCTTCAATCTGCATAATATAGTGAAGATAATTATATATATATATATATATATATATATATATATATATATATATATATATATATATATATATATATATATATATATATATATATATATATATATATATATACATGCAATGAAAGAGCTGAGCTATAGAGACTTAATTACAGAAGTAATACTTACAGACAGTAGCAAGTCAACTAGTAGAAAAAGGGTCTAATGTGAAACTCATTAGTCCCGGTTTACAATTGAACCGGCACTAATGTGACCATTAGTGCCGGTTCCAATGGCCAGGCGGGCGGCGCTCATTAGTACCTGTTCGTGGCGAACCTTTAGTACCGGTTCGTGCCACGAACCGGTACTAAAGAGGTGGTGGCCTTTAGTACGGGTTGGTGGCTCCAACCGGTACTAAAGGGGGGGTCTTTAGTACCGGTTGGAGCCACCAACCGGTACTAAAGGTGGTGGCCTTTAGTACGGGTTGGTGGCTCCAACCGGTATTAAAGACCCCCCTTTAGTACCGGTTGGAGCCACCAACCGGTACTAAAGATGGTGCGCTGCCACCCGCAGTGCACAATGTTTAGTCCCACCTCGCTAGTTGAGAGGAGCTCGCACCGGTTTATAAGCCCCGTCGTGGCTACCGTGTCGAGCTCCTCTCTAAGCAGGCCTTTGTGGGCCTATTGCAAGTCTTCTACCCTGTGAGGCCTACTAGGCCGTACGGGCCTACATCCTGGCCCAACTAGAGATTGGGTTAGTCATATGCAGGCCGTGCGGGCCCAGTAGACGGGCTGTTTTTGCTTTATTTCAAAAAAAATCCTTACCAACCGGGACTAAAGGTCCCCCAGACCACGACGCGTCTCGTGCCACGTGGTGGGTCTTTGGTCCCGGTTCGTGTTGAACCGGGACTAAAGGGGGGGACCTTTAGTCCCCACTCTTTAGTACCGGTTCCAGAACCGGTATTAAAGGTCCTTACGAACCGGTACTAAAAGTCATGTTTCTACTAGTGTCATGAGTTGTTTGTCAAGGATGTCTTGATTGACTAACTTAAATAACTCCACAAATTCAACAGGCAGCAACTCAACTCCAATGAGATCGTGCTCACCTTTAATTCTCACCATCATACTATCCTTCCTAGACTTCCTGCAAGTATCCATATACCATTCATGCAATATTCGCATCATCGTTGTTAGAGGAGGATGATCAGGTTTGACGAGAGGCTTCCCGTACTCGTATCTGAAGATCTCTACTGCCTCTAATGTTTCAAACTCTACATCATCGCTCAGGTAATCACCAAGATTGGTATTGGGCAATAGCCCCGGATGATTAGTGACGATATCGCTAGACACCTTGAGCGGGGGGCACGATTGCTTCGCCTGATCGCCGTGCTGGGGAATTGTTTTCCACTTCTTCATTGTGCTAATCTTGCATCACTGGAAGTACTTTGCCGACCACCGCCCATCTTGATATGTCTTTTTAATACAATGGACATAGTTGGAATCCGGCGGAGGCGTGGTGGTCGCTTTAGGGCATCCAGAGTGCGCTTCACTTTGACCGGAACTGCAGTTTGGATGCGAACGTAGCTGCGTAGGCAACAATGTAGTTGCGAGGTTGGTAGTGTTATCCTATTCGCTCCATGTGGGTTTGACACTCTACTTATCGCTACAATGCTACAATTGCCATGTTCCCTTGCAGGGCATCAATATTGCAGCTCCGGAATTTATTCCCCCATTTGTTGCAAAATGTTGGTGAGCGTAGCTCTCCAAACCTCAGGTCCCACCATTTGCAACCTGTCAAAAATGCAACAAAAGTATAACATGATCCATCAAAAATTTCTAGGAAAAGAAATGAATATAACAAGATGTAAATGCTACATATCCATTTTCAGTTGATACAAAGTAGAAACAAATCAGTATAACATGTTGTAAATGATTCAACAAACACATTTTGGTTAGTTTTGCAACATAAAGTACTTTCCTCTATATCAAAGTAGTGGTCAGTAAATGGAAGCAAGCGACACAGGGGGTTATGAGTTGCAACCTCCTCCTTGTTTCTTCAACATGGTTTGTAAATGCTTTATATATCATTTTTTAGTTCAAACATGCTTTTATTCTATACAACATGCTAAAATCATATTTCATCATCAAAACAGTTTTTCCAGCTCCATTCCCCCTGAATCAGAACTTAATGGCTTGAATGGACTTCCCATGTTATCCATCATCAACAGGTTTTTTCCCCTAGTAATTCAGTTCTAGAACTACAAGTAACCGTAACATAACTTATTTAACAGGTGGCATTCGCTGAAAAAAGTTTGAGGAAAATTTCTAATTTCAACACATTCTTCTCCATGCGGTTTTTCCGCAACAATTCCACTAGTTTTGAACACATTTTGTGCACTGAATTCAATAAAGAAAATACTCCATGTTTTATTGCTCAACATCATTTCTTGTTGGGATGCAACTCACTGAATTGGTGGTTCAAACCAACACTCACAGTTTCAAAGTATACATTCAGTATAAGTATAATCGGGGTGATGGAATTTGCCCAAGTTTCTCAGCTCAAATCTGCAATTTCGTAGTTCAAATCACTTGATGCAAGTGTCAGTGCAACACATGAATCTGCTACAAGTATCTTCGCTAGATTTTTTTTGAAGAATCTTACCCAATTTGCAGCAGCAGTGGCATGGGAACTTCCGGAGAGACCACCAGCATATTACGGTACTTGCTTGTATGAAGGGTATGTTGTCTGGGATCTACACCGCTCGCCGGAGTTGGATCCGTCCACCAGGGTGCAATGGAGCCACCGAAGCTTCATGGCAAGGCAGAGGCGACCATATCTCTGGTGATATGGTGTCCCATCGGGCCGAAGCAGGGGTGTGCTGCGATGATTGGGGTGGCGGGTGTCGTAGGGATGATGCAGTAGTAGCATTGTGATGGCGAAACGATGCCACACAGTGGGTACATGGCATGTCGGTCGCCGCTACCCGCTATTTACGGGGTCAAGTGAGACGTGGTGTGTAACCCGTGTTGCGTTGCAACATGGTCTCGGTTACAAATGTTCTATCGCAAGCAAGTGGAGGCGCGTTGCTTTGGTACACATGGATCCTACGCTGGGATGCACCTGATCCGATGGCTCTGGAGCCGGCTTAACTTTGTAAAAAAGCAACCGACTGATTTGTAGTTGCCGCCCTATACATGAAGGGAACTTGATCACGAGCCACGTTTGGTTTCGTCAGAGAAGCTCTTGTGGACATGATCGAACCGCCCGTTTTACAGAGTTAGGGAGGACAGAGCCAACGGCCCAAGAATCACAGTGTCCAACGGTCCTCGGGGCCCACTAGCCTCCGAGGACTGAGCCAGATCTAGGGCATGCCCAGCCGCCGCCCTTCCAGCCCTGGACGAGACGACGACGACGACGGGGCCCAGGCCGGGGGAGATGGAGGAGGCGAGGTCCCCTGCGAACCAGGCGAGATCAGGGAGGAGACCCCCCCCCCCACACACACACGGCAGCGCATCGAGGATCCCCTTTGCCGGGGACGGGAGGGAAAACTTACCAGATCTATTCCGCCGTCGGGATACCCGATACCAATCAGACTTGTCCACTGCCAAAGCCACTGCCCTGCCTCTGCCCCCAGGGGCAAACTTCCTGGAGCGGGGCGCCACCTTTGCAACCAGCACTGAACCCTACGAGCCAAGGGAAGGAGTGGGTTCAGAGTCGGAGGTGGAATCCACGTCGCCGTCGAGCACCCAAAAAGGGGATCCAGAGGACGCCAGCGAGGCCGCCGGACTCCGCGCCGACGCCGAAGCGAGGCTAGAGAGCGCCGCGCCAGAGGAGGGAGGGAGGAGCGGAGGGAGGGGGAGCTAGCCGGAGAGGAGCCATCTGGAATCGAGGTCGCGAGGGGGAGGGAGAGGGGGAGGGGGGGGGGGGAGGAGCCATCCCAACCACAGTGTTCTCACATGAGAGCTCTTGTCGACATGATCGGACCACCCGTTTTATAGAGCTAGCGTATACATCGACGTGTGTTTCTCCTGTGCGTACTGAAGCTTCTTTTTTTATGAAATAAAAAGGATTGTACAAAAACCTAAGAGCAAAGCAGCAGAGAAAGAAAACAGCATCGAAGTGTACAAAAGCTAAATATTAGCATGATTTCCCGCAAAAAAAAACACAAACACACACGAGCATGATTGGCGTTGATCATCTATATTTTTCTTCTTTAGAGAGGAATATGCATTGTTCTCTTAAGTATAAAAAAAAGAGTTGGGGCTGGTCGGCAGTGGGCTGGGCCTGTGTCATCAAATCGAGTCCAGTGAGTCCAGTACGCACATGGCTCGTCGTCTTGCCAAATTCCCCCAATCACGCGCAACACAACGATTTACCCCCCCAAAAAAAAACGCGCAACACAACGCCGGCGAGCCGGCTGGAATCAATCTTCCCCCGCCCTTGACTTCCTCCCCCCTTCCTCCAAGCGCTAGGACGGCCAACCGCCATCCTCTCGCCCTCTCGCCACTGTGGAGCTCGAGCAGAGGAGGTCGGCGTGCGGCGACCGGAGATGGCGAGGGAGATAGGTCACCGGCGACGCGTGGGCACCGCGCGGTGGAGCGGGAGGAGACGCCACCGGACGACCACTCGGGTAAGACGATGTATTGCCCAGTGTCATACTCAAGTGTTTAGGCATTTGAGTACACAGGCCGACTTCAACTCTGTGAATTTATTTAACATCATCCACACGACAAAACCTCGTAGGTCGATTTTTTCGCAAATACGCAAAAGTTGTGTATCATTGTATTGATAGAAGGAGTAGAATGAGTATAGATAGGGGTACAACACATGACACGAACGCAAGCAGACATGAACATGGTGCCCGGAGCAGAGAGACAAGGAATGCTCGGGCCGTACAGAGGATACATCACAGCTAAACCTACCAAGCCCGAACCAAGAGCGGCGCTCACCAGGACCGAATAAATGGAAATGCCAAATATTACAAGTACTCCAATCTCCTGTTTGCTCAAACATACAAAAACAGAGAGGCGGTGAAAGGAGCAGGGAACATATACCTGCAAACTAAGCACAAAGTAGAAAGGGGGGGGGGGGGGGGGGGGGAGGGGACTCTACATTGAGTTTCGAGACCCTATAGAACAAAACACTAGTACAGGCGATGGCCTGCAGCTTCAAAGTCACATGCTGCAGGTCTTGCAAACGAGTTTCACGTCACCATGGCTTGTAATTTCAGGTCCTTCTTCAACTCCAACAATTTAAATCACCCAGAACAAAATCTTGCAGGTTGATTCAGGTTGCAACCTGGCCACCTGGTTGTGCAGTATATGCACACTGTCTAGAACCAAATATGCTGCAAAATGAATGGTGACAATTCTTTTATTAGATTCCATTTAGTTCAGAATACACAAGGAAGATGTTTTCTTCAGATCAAGAAATAATGGTTCCAAGTGTAACACACTTACTGGCCTGTGCTGCAAACAAAATCCTAAGTCAGCTATTGTGCCCATCTTACATAGGCAGTGGTTCACCGTCACCAGACGTGCTCTAGAAATTAATTTCGTCTTTGTGCTATTGTTATATTTTGCAAAAGAAGGTGCTTTTAAACAAAAGGGAAATTGCAAAGCAAAGTAGATGAATATCTCTACATTTATGCATGAAGGAACCCGATAAGAAATGCATGACTGAATACATCAAGAAAAGAAGAAAGATGAAGCATATCGAAATAAGATTAGTATGACAAAGGGCGTGGCAGGACACATACCTTCGTTTCTATGCAAGCCAATTTGGTCTTGGTCTCCTCTAATTCACACCATTCCTTTAGTCCAGAGCACCTAGTTATTTCTAGGTCCTGTAGGTTAGTGAGTTGATGTATTCCCTCAGGAAAAGACTTGATACCATCACATCCACTCAGACAAAGTCTCTTTAGAGAGGTGGGCAGAGCAGATTCCCTTTGTTGGTCGTCAGCCAGCTTCATCTTTCCCTCCTCTGTTTCAGCAACCACGTGCTCTAATGCATGGCACTTAATAATTTTTATTTCCTGGAGGCTGGTGAGTTGTTGTATGCTTGCCGGCAAAGACCTCAAGCCTCCACTGTTATGTATCCAAAGTGTCTTGAGAGAGGTCAATTCGCCTAGCCAATGTGGCACTGCAGATATGCTTTCGCAGAACGCAAGTTGTAGCGATTCAAGCTTTGTGAGTTGCCTCATGTTCTCGTTTAACTCCTTTACACCATTGCTATTAAATATAGTCAGATTCTTTAGAGATGGGAGCTCACCCAACCATATTGGCAGTTCTTCCATGTCTTCGCCTTCTAGCCATAGTTCCTCCAAAGAGCATAGTAGTTGGATGATATCTGGTGAGCCGGTTAGATCGCCACAATTGTTAATAGACAAAGAAGGGAGTCCAGGGAAGTGTTGAAGCCACCTCCACTGGTGAGGCCCCTTGCAATCGCTAACTGATAGCTTAGTAGTTACTGGAGAAGATGAGGAAGCACAGGTGTGTGGCACAATGCACTCATCCCATGATGATAACACATTATCACTGCATATTATCTCCCACTCTTTAGCTTTAGGCAGAGGCCCTTTCATCCTTAGCATGGAGCAATCATGTATTTGCACTCGTGTTAACACGTTCTCCTCACCGGTGGAGTATGAAATGTCCCACTCTTCTAGATTTGCCATTTCTCTGAGAACCAGTGAGTCCAGGTTTGGTAGTTGGCCCACTACCCAGCCTGGAAAGATGACACTGCTGTAACCACATATCTCCAATCTACTCAGTGTGCTTGGAGGCACTAGTTTTTCCAGCAACATTTTGTCATCCACAAATCTGTCAACACCTTCAGTCCACTCCAGTTTCAACTCCCGAATTCTTCGCTTTTCCATTAATTTTATACTATGTGCCTCTCCTGCGGACGTCACATTTTCAAGTTCAGTTATCTCCAGCTCAGAAGGATCTGTGGGCTTTAGTAGGACAAGATTGCTGCTAGATCCATCAGCAGCAGCACGCACCACAAAGTGCGGTAACGATATTGCACTGCTACCGAGTTGAGGTATGCCACGACGACCGCAACAATCCTTTAAATAAAGAAACTTCAAACTACCAATTGCACTTATACTTTCTGGTAACATTCTCAAATCGCAATATGAGAGGTCCAATGTATGCAGCTTCGTTAGGCTACAAATACTTTCAGGTATTTTTTCAATATAAATATTACCAGACAAGTCCAAGTGCTCCAGTTCTGAAAGATTACTGCATATATAGTTGACGATACTGTCCCAGTTTTCTGCAGGGAGACTATTGAATTCATATTTGATGGGATCATCCGAGAAATCTACAGGTATGTTTCTTAGTCTAGATAGATTTAGATACCGGAGCTTGGTCAGATCATCTGGCAGGGAACTGACGTGTGTTTCTCTGCAATTCAAATATTGCAGACCAGTAAGACCGACCAAAGCTTCATGTACATCATCAATCATAGAACAATGTGATAAGTCAAGATGGAGCAGATTTTTTAAGCTCCCGAATAATCTTGGCAATTTTTTCATATCTCGCCAACCTGATAAGTTTAAGTACTTGAGTTGACTGAATCCACCCAGAGATTCAGGGAGCTTTTTGAGTTCACAATTCCATGAAGATAAGTTCAAATACTCGAGTTTGGTGAGGGCACCCAAAAATTCTGTTTCTTTACCACATTCAAGATATGAGCTGTTTGATAAGTTTAAATACTGCAGTTTGGATAGGCCGCCCAGAACTTCTGGTATATCTCCAATGTGTGGGCAGCATGACAAGTTCAAATACTCTAGTTGTGTGAGGCTCTCCAAGAACACCGATATTCCTTCAACAGACGAGCAATTTGATAAATCCAAATGCGCCAACTTTTGTAGCCTCCTGAATGATTCTGGCAGTTTTGTAATTCCGAAACAACTTGACAAATCAATATACATTAGACCCTCAATTTCTCCAATTGACTCTGGTAGTGCTAAGGTTGTAAGAGATCCATGAAGGTTCAGGTAAATCAATTTTGAGAGCTTGGTGATACTGTCTGGAATCTTTGCATCTTGGACTCTTGGAGTGTTAAGATATCTTAATTGCTTCAGGTCATCAATACAGTATGACAGCTTATGTATGGTACACTCACTTAAGTCCAAGACACGCAAAGACTTGGCAGATGAAAATGCGTCATCATGAAGCTTATATTTGTCACAACCCATAAAACGTAACGCCCTTATCTTGGATAAGTCCGATCCCAATGGCTTGCTACAATCATCGAGTAATGCGTAGTGGTAGCAGCTTTCTTCAGCGTTATTGCCTTTGACAACCAAAATAATTTCATCGTCCATGACCGATCTTGCCAAATCGTGCACCAGGTCATGCATGGTCAACAATATAATATCTTCATCATATAGCGCAACAATCTGCAACAAAAGCATTGAGCAGTGTCAGAATTTCAGTTTTTTATTATATTAAGAGCACGCATTACTTAATTCCTCAAATTTAAGGCATTTTATGCATAACTCCTTTATTAAATAATAAATTTTATTTTTGGTCCCATGCTATTTCCCAAGTATAGGAAAAAAAACTCAAAAAATGGGGATAGCCCCGGCCTTTGCTCGCATGTTTAGATTCAGAACTTTGTGTCTCGAAATGATACAAAAATTCAATGATGTGATGGTTGTTTTGCGCTAGCGACGGCCTGTTAGACATGATTTTACATCAAAAATAAGAAATTACAAAATTTGTGAATTTCAAGGAAACCGGGGAAGGAAAATAATTATTTGATAAACTTAAGAAATAACCGCCAACACCCGTGAAACAAACCACAAAAATCAGAAAATGTTGGAAAATGGAAACACCACAGCACTTTTCTTCATCCTCGCCTCTAGGGATGATGACCTGGCAGCTGGCAACAAGAACGGTGTGGAGGTCTGCAGTTCATCGTCCCTGTCCTCCATGCATAGGCAGGTGGTAGGCGGCCTCGGGCCCATTTGAGATAACTTGCATCATCCACATCCATTTCTTGTCGGCGTGTTGTAGCAGTTTTCGCTCACGTTTCCATTAATTACCCTTCTTCTTTATTAATGAGATGGAGCAAAGTTTTTGCCTCCATTTCAGGAAAAAAAAACCTTATCATAGGCGGGTGATAAGTTTCTGTTAATTAATCGGTTAATTTGTTATCCTTCTTCTTTATTAATGGGATGAGTCCAAGTTTTTGCCTCCGTTTAAAAAAAATTATCAAGGCGGGCGACGCCTGATGCATGTGCTCACTGGCGGGTAGCTGGAGCTATCACTGATCCAAGAGTACCGCCGGCTGGTAAAACCGTCAGTTGACCTGCTAGACGCCAGTGATAGCTAGTGTTTATAACGTCTGTCCGAGACAGTTATGTTTCTTTTTTTTTTCTTTTTTGCGGATGGAGACAGTTCTATTTCAGTGATGATTATCCATGACGGTTTCCAAACCCGTATCAGATGGGTTGTTTGGTCCTGAATAGCTATATCTGCTACGGTGAATCGAAATATGTTGGTGTATATTCTATTCTGGACTAATTTTCTAAAAACTGGATTCTAAAACAATATTTGAAAAAAAGAACAGCGGGGTTAACTTCTCGCCCAAATAATCATGTTAGTCACAGTAAGCCTGATAGCCTGTATAAGAGACTGTTTATGCAACTGTATATACCACATGTGGATGCGAACTAAAGACCTTAGGGTGGGCATTACCTACAACTGTGTATTGACTTTTTTCTTCTAGCATGTTGCAGTAGAATTAATAATCTAGTATTCTAGGGAGATGTGTTTTTTTCTTTTACCAAATCTAGGGATATGTTGGGTTGCATTTGTGTGTATCAGTCACTGAAATATTGTTAATAAGTTACTTGAAAAAGTTGTGTTGTAAGCAACAACTATGTGATATACTAGTCCAAATTGTACCGGACAATTTTTGAATTATAATTGAGTTGCCTTACGCTAGTTCCAACAAAATAACCAATAAAAACATAAAATATATGCATAACTAACCGATGATGGCTTTGAATGTTCAAGGAAAGAGAGCCCCAAAAGCTGACTAATGTATTTCTCACCAAGCTCCCGAGTAGAGAAACCAAGAGACACCCATTGATGAATAAGATCATCTTTAAGTATCTTGTGACCTTTTGGAAATATTGCACAATAGGCAAAGCATAGCTTCAGATACGAAGGCAAAATACTATAGCTTAACTTCAGTGATGCAAGCACTTGTGTAGAAGATGTATCTTCCAAAGAAGGTGCGGTCCATATATTACTATCTCTCACTGATTCCCATTGACCAGACTTCATAGATTGCAGCGTGTGTCCAAGTGATTTAGCTGCTAAAGCCACACCCGCACACTTCATTGCAATGACCTTCCCTATTTCCTCCAATTGTTCTTTGTCACCTCTAGATTCAAATGCACTCTTTTGCTTTATAATAGACCAACACATATCATCAGTCAATGGTGCTAATTTGTATGGTTGGATGGTAGACATTTTCTTTGCAATACCTTCACTTCGTGTGGTTGCTATAACAATCACCTTACTGCTCTCCCCAACTTTTAACATATCTTTCAGTTCTTCCAACCGAGATATGTTTTCTTCCCACAGGTCATCTAAAACAATCAGAATCTTCTTGTTGGCAAGGAGCTTTTCAAGGGAATTATGGATCATCTGCTTTCCAGTGTACCCACTCTCTTTATCTTTCTCTGATAGTTGTGATATTATAGAGTTTCCAATTTTGATCAAATCAAATGTCTGAGACACGTAAACCCACACTTGAGAGTATTCATTGAATTGGGAACTATTGTAAACCATTTTTGCCAAGGTTGTCTTGCCAAGGCCTCCAATGCCATATATAGGAAGGATTGTGATATCCTTTGTCATGCTCTCAGATAAAGAAGCCAATATTATATCTCTCTCCTCAGTCCTCCCAATGATTTGTGTCTCCAGGGTTGATGATGTTTCCCGTATATCAGTCACCTTTGGCTCATTGGCATTAGTGCAGTCTGTTAACTTGAATTCCTTGTGTTGATCTGTTATGACCTTCAGGTCGTCCCTCATGTTCTTCATCCTATTGGCCATTGTAATGTTGGGGCCAATTGTGAGACAAGGGATCATGTTCGCCAAATATTTTTTGAAGGAGAACTGCTAGACAGTTGCTTTGTTAGTAAAATACAGAATGGCCAGCACCAAACAGTTTAGTATAGTAGGATATTACAAATGCATTCAGCCAACAGAAAATTTTGTTAAAACATTAAGAGGCACATCCTCTTATTTCTAAGAACCTCCGACTGTAACTGCCAAGGTTAAGACCAATGCCACCTTTAATGATGTGCTGAGAACTTGAGCTAGAAAAATGGTATGGAGATGTTTCAGATGCCCGGCCCGAAGGCTGAGGCCTGTCAAAACCATGTCTAGTTCATCCAAGGATCTGGTGCCCAAATTATTATTATTGAGACTGGATAACAGATTTCCAAGTGTTGTAAAGATGTGGAGTTGTTTATTAGCTGTGTGCATACTAGCTATTAAGAAGCAGAGTGTGTGCACATTGAGTTTGTGTCCGCTTGATATTTCATTTTAAGTCGATAAAATCCGTCCTTTGTTAAAAAAAAGTGTTGGTGTGGATGTGGATAATCATAGATCCAAGACCAAGCCAAACAATCTACTAGCAGATTCAATAGCTCAGTATGTTTAAATAATTCTTTCCAAATTGTTTTCAAATACCTATATGGCAGCTCATTTTGTAGCCAAGCAAGCTACCGCTCAGCACCCAGATGTGCATCTGGATGCAGCAGACGTAAATCACTTGTTTCTCAAAAAGAGAAGAGTACCATACTAACAAATTAAATTAAAGAACTGCGTCAATTTACTGCACAAATGCGTACCTTGCGCGCAGACGGCTGGGTGATGGCTTGTGTGTCTGCTTCGAACTCATCAATCATGTCCGAAATGATATACATGAAGTCCTTGAGCCGCTTCAGCCAAAGACGCGTTGATTTATCCGTGATGGACCGCCTCTCGGCGTCCTCGAGAACGGCATCGACACTCTCCAGCGCCATCTTCATCTTCTTCAGGTCGTTATTCAAGTTCATCTGCAGCGCGATCTGACCCCCGATCAGAGAACCAACCTGGTCGCCCACCACCTTGAGGATGGCAGCGGCAAGCATGCCGCCGAGCGTCGCCATGGCCGCCACTCAAGACGGGGGACACGTGTTGAGGGTCGTTGGAGGAAGAAAGGTAGGGAAGCCGTCCGTTTCTGAAGAGCTGGACGGGATCTTGTGGAAGTTTGGGTGCTCGATCGGACCTTGGTAATTGCATCAAGTCCACTCTCTGCCCAGTTTTTGTGTGTTCTTCATTTTGTTTATACATGGATCAGTACTGAAGAGCTGTACGCATCTCTGTTAGTTGTATATATTTTGTTTGGATCGATACTGAACAGCTGTATGCCTCGTGTGCTAAGGGAGCTGATCTATTATGCATAATTGACAAAGTTACGCAAAGGAATCAAGGATGGTACCCTTTTTGATAGTTGCAAGGTCTGAATTAATAGCAGTGGGAGTGTTAGTTTATTTTTTAGATATATATATATAATGTGTGTGTTTTTCGATAAACGGCACTTTTGCTGACTTGTAATATAGCACAGCCAAATTCTAGATATAATGTGTACTCCTGCTTCTATGTACTCCCTCCGTTCCTAAATACTCCTCTGTCCGGAAATACTTGTCCGAGGAATGGATGTATCTAGATGTATTTTAGTTCTAAATATATCTATTTCTATCCATTTCCAAGACAAGTATTTCCGGACGGAGGAATACAAGTCTTGGTAGAGATTTCACTATGGACTACATACGAAGCAAAATGAGTGAATCTACACTCTAAAATGCATTTACATACATCCGTATGTGGATCATAATGGAATCTCTCCAAAGACTTATATTTAGGAATGAAGGGAGTAGTAAGCAGTGCATAACAATTGCCGTAGAAGACTGTTTTGTGTACATTGGAAAAACGAGCGCCCAAACGTAGTACAGAACTTTTCGAAAGAGAAAAGAAGGA